>NC_045436.1:83188676-83238443 GCF_002776525.5 Piliocolobus tephrosceles | reverse complement strand
GTGTGTGTGTGTGTGTGTGTGTGTGTGTGTGTGTGTGTGTGTGTGTGTATAATATTAGAAAGTGCTGCTTAGGAGCTTTTTTTAAGATTATACAAAGAAAAATCAGAGGCTGTCCATCGGAGCCATTATGTTTGAATTACATTTGTGTACCCTTGGAATTCCATGGTCTTTCTATCAACTAGACATCCTCCAAGCTGCAGCAGCTGAGCCTGTCCATGTTTGCTTGCCTCATTATTTCAAAAAATATATTTTAAATGACTGCTGTCAAATGGGAAATTTCCTATGCCCTAGATTTACAATGAAGCATAAGAGGCACTCTCTTTCAAAGGACACTAAAAAATAAATATAGAAGATACGCAAGTAAGAGAGCAACCATCATATTGTGAGATAATTCTTAATCCAGGGATATGAACAGAGGCAGTACAAAGAAAATGAATCCGGAAAGTTAACTAGGTGTTGAGTAGAGTGGGGAAATGGTGTTTCATCAGAGAAATAGATTATATGAAAGCCAAGATGAAAGGATACCTCAAATTCAGGAAATGGCAAGTATATCAATAGATCAGCATGGCTGCGGAGAAAGTGGCGAGAGATGATACAAAGAATACAGGGGACCACATTATGACTGACATTAAAGATCATGTTAGGAATTTTGGACTTTATCCTAAAAGAGATCCAAGGTTTAATAGGAAGAAGCCATGATTTACAATTTGTTCTGTACTGCTGGGATCTCAACTTGACACTATTCCACCTGCTCTAGCTGCAGTTAACAGGGTTATGAGTATTTGTATTCCATCACATTCCCCCTATGAAATTTCTTCATAATTCACAAAAAAATTAAAGCATTAAATTCTGTCATAGTGACTCACAAACTAAATTCTATTTAATTTGCTACTGGTTGACTCCCAAAGTACATTGCATAATGTTTACTTATTCTTAAAGCATTTTGCAGAATGCTCATGCACGAAAATTAGAGACCTATCAACAAAGATTATGGAACCAGCAATGCGTTTGGTTGGCAGATAGAATTTTGGTGATTTCATGATTTTTGAAAATAATCCCTTGTTGTTATCATAATCTTATTCACTGACGACTATGGAATTCTTATTCTCAGAGTTCCTATGGAGTGATGGATTGTAGCTGATCCTCTGGTAATTTGACTTACAACACTCTAATTTTATGACCTTTCTTGTTATAGATGATACTCCTAAATTTTCTATATAATTTGATTTATGAATATCCAGAATTTGGAATCTTTGTGGAAGAAGCTGAATCTAAAATCAGAGAAACCAGATGCATATGCCTATCCAGAAAAGCCAGAATGGGAATTCAAATGTGAGGACAAAGTCATTTACCAAACTGGAAACTAGATGAATATAGAAATTGGTCAACAGTAAATGAGGAGATTCAGGACAATTCAAATTTAAATTTGTATTTAAGATTTATATTTATGGATAAAAGTGGATCGTGTGTGTGTGTGTAAAACACACAAAGACATAGAGGTAAGAATGAGAATACAAATCCTGTATTCTCACTATTGTGCTGGTCATATGTTCATTTTAAGGCATCTCCTGCAGGTGAGGCCATGCTACATTAACTTTCTCTGGAGCTTCTTTCTTTCTTGGATGGTCTTGCAGGTGTTTGTGTATCAAACCAAATTATGGTCTACATATCATATCATAATGCAATTTCAGTAGATATTTCTTCAAATATGTTTTCAGGCTCTTCATTAGCAAGAGCCATATTTAGCCAAATACATATCTGTGAGTGGGAATGGAAAGCTCTTCTCTAAATTGTCGATGCAGTATTCTAGCAGAGCACTTTGCCTTTCTAGGGGATGTTGTAACTTTAAGACTAAGAGGGGCTGTTTCTGGACAAAGCAGCTCCTGAAAGTCCTGACCAATCATGATCCATCTCTGATTATCCAAATCTCTGCTCCAAGAGAATCCGTCTGCCATTGTGCATGACCAGCTCACCTTCTGCATCATCCACCTCTCAGTTTTTCCAGTGTTCCCAGGTTTCTTAACTGCCTGACCTTTATTTGCTAGTCCTACTATCTGATCCCATTTTATCCAACAAAACTTTTACTCTTGTAAGAAGCTCTAGACTTAATTCCTGCCAATGTGCCTTACTCTTTCCTGTTCTGCCTTCCCTTTTTCTGCTTTAATTTCCGTATTGTGGAAGATTGTCAAAGTCCAGTGAAACAGTAAATGCATTACATGAGAAACTTAAAGTCATAGTATGAGCCAGAGAATAAATCTTGAAATAAGAAATCAGGGTAAGAGATGCTGGCTGATGATGAACTCAACCTATTGAAGCTTGAAACCTCAAATAAAAAGGAATATCTCATTGAAGACTTGATCTGAAAAAAAAAATACCAGTAATAGAAAAGAGAATTCAAGAGGAACAAAAGCAAACTTCACAGAGATTCAAGTTGGAGGAACTCAAATTAACATTGTAGATAAAAGATGCCCAATTAAATTTAAATTTCAGATAAACAACATTTCGAATGTAACTAATTTTTATTTGCTAAATCTGCAACCTTAACTGAAATGGGATTTTAATACAGCTCCAGAGCAGCATTAAAATCTCATCTCCCCTCTCTTTTAAATGTGCAGGCTTGGGTCAAGGAACAGTAAGGCTCGAAGAAAGAGGGATGATCCTCTTTCTTCAAGATACTATAATAATAGTAGCAAGGGGCTACTATTATACCTCTTGCATTATATTCAGAGGCAAAATTTATAGATGTGACCTATATCAGCAATTAGTTTCAGTCCAATTTAATTTTATTGACCATCAAACCTGCACATGAATGATAACATGACTGACTTACAAAAGAATCCCATACAGAGATGTATAAAATTTAGGAAGCTTGCTTAATATATGACAAACTGAGTCAGAAAGATCTGGCTACATACCTCATTTTCACTTCAGCAAGGTGACCTTGGAAAATTTACAAAAGTTTCCCTGGAGTTTCACATTTGTACAATTAGAATTATTGTATTGTATATATTTTAGGGCTATTAACCGGATTTTAATAATACTACATTTGTAAAGGTGTCAGCACAGAATTTGGTTTCTTGAAGTAGTTAATAAATATGATTAACTAATTAATTCAATTTATCTATGTTCAGAAATGCATCAATTGCATAAAAACATAACAGCTATTGACTACTTTTAAACAAAGATTATAAGTGTTTTTCTTCCTACTATTTTTTGAATTGGGGAAAATCTTACCAACCATTCCACCATTTAAAGAAATCCTCTAATAAGGTTACCTCAACAGACTTGAAAAACAGGGTATGAGTTCCTGATTCCTGGTACTCTATTCCTCTTGGCATGAGCTCTTCTCTCCTAAATCAGTCACTAATCAGATATCTCTGCTTTTTTATCCTACAATTTATGCAATGACATTTTCTAATGATAATTGCTTTGTAAGGAGTGAACTGCTTCCCTGCTAAACCTATTTGCTGAAACAGGACAAAGAAAAGATGCCTAGCAATGTCATGAACACTGAAGCCCTCAATAAATAGGATTTTGTATAGGTAAGATTCATTGGCCAGTGCTCTCATAGCCAAAGTTACCTCTGACATTTCCAAATGTCACAGTTAATCCACTCTTAAGAGCAATGCTTTTAAAAGTGCTAGAAGGAAGACCTCCAAAAGTCATGCATAAGCTAGAGGAAGCATAATGATTTTACTTCAGGGTCCCTCAAAAAGAGGTAGCATAGTTATTTAGACATCTATTTTGAAAGTTTGTTATCAATATTCTGAGAATAACCACAAAAGTTCAACACATAAAATGTTTAGTGTTATTTAGTGTGAATCTGGAGCTAATAGTTTCATGAGTTTGATCCCAACATGGCTAAATTAGCTTTACTATGCTGAATGACTGCAGACTACCCCGCACTACATCCCAACCACAGTAGCACATGCTGCAGGCCTACTCTGACAAAGCATCTCAACCCCTTGACTATATAGTTGGCCCCATATTGGAAGTTGACCCAATCCAGAACCATTCTGTGAAATTGTATTCATGAATACTGTTTCTTTTCTCAGGCATATATCACAAAACTGGGATGATACAATCGTGAATATTTCTGTGGCTAGGCTACTATTTCCCTCACTACATACAGAAAGCCTGTCTGTTATAGGAAGAAAACACACCTGTAGAAATGAAACCAAATATAAGAGAAAAGATAAACTGGAGAAACAAAGCAAGAAAAAACATCGTTCTTTAAATCCATGGCATTTCTAAAGACATTCCCATCCTCTTGGACTTCTTAGTTATGTGCTTGATTCAATAAATTCCCTTTATAAAACTGGTTTATTTGTATTTCTGCCATTTGCAATAGAACAATATCTTCATCATACAATATAGCCCACTTAAGCAAAAACAGAATTCACATTTTTACTGTAGTCTTGAAGATTGTTTTGAAGATTCATTCACTATTGTCATATGATGTTCTTAATGACATAAATTAGATAATCTCTTTACAGCATAGTAGTGTTCAACTGGAAGGTTCTATTGCAGTAATCATAAAACACATTTTGCCACTGTCAGATCTGGCAAGCATCCCTTGCCTTTCTGCATAAATTATTATATGACAGGATTCTGAAATGTTACAAGAGAAAAACGTGATTTCACTTTCACATACTCCTTGAATTTGGTGGCTTATAGGAATAATTTCTGAGTTTTGAAATAGTAAAACAAATATCCTCTCCTTCAAAGGTGAAACAATACAATGTTTAGAAAAGTTATTTTAAATCAGTAGAATAGTCGAGTGTGTTGAATACTGGCCCACGAAAGGTATTTTCACAGAGCACCTCAAAACATGACCTTATTTGGAATAAGGGTCTTTGCAGATGCTTTAAGGTAAGGATCTAGAGATGAAATCATCCTGGATTACGGTGGACCCTACACCCAGTGACAGGTGTACTTACAAAAGACAGAAAAAGAGAGGACAGAGACAGAAAGAAGAAGAAGATGTGAAGACAGAAGCAGAGACTGAAGTGATGCAAACCAAGGACTGTCAAGAACTGCCGGGAGCCATCAGAATCCAGGAAGAAGCAAGGAACGATTATTCCCTCAAGTCTTCAGAGGGAGCATGGCCCTGCCAACACCTTGATTTCAGATTTCTAGCCTCCAGAACTGTGAGAGAACACATTTCTGTCGTTTTAAGCCAACAAGTTTGTGGTAATTTGTTATGACAACCCTAGGAAACTAATAGATATAGAAATGTATATTTTCTGTAGTTAATTTGAATGTTCTTTCTGTTGGTTTCCTGGTGGTTATCAAGGTCAGGTTTTAACAATATTCTTAGAAAATCTTCCATAATACATTTTGCCATGTGTGAAAGTTTCTGGGAGTTTTGACCTATTTTTTCCTGAATTATTATTTTTTATTAAATCATTACCCTGTGAGACCATGGACCTACCTATATGCTGCTACTAAACTGTATTTTTCAACTATGTTGTTATAACTCGGTTTTTCAAGCTCTATATTGAAACAAGATGTCTGCTAAATATCAATTCATACTGCCATTCAGAAAGTATCTGTTAAGTCTTATTGATAACAGTTCCATGAACAATTTCTTTTTCTGCTTCAGATCAGGTTTGTTTTGGAGTCTCTGTGAGTTTTTAAATTCTATTTCCTGTATGAAAATCTCATGACTCCTTTGCTCACTGTGATCTTCATTGGTTTTAGTTTCCCAACCTCAAGGTAAAAAATAAAAATAGCATTGAAAGGATACTTCACAATTTACAAGGCATTTATGCATATAATATGCCATTCAATATGAATAAATATAATATAATTATATCTTTTTAATATTTAGAATCTCTAGTTTTTACATAAACTAATAATATAAATAACATTTCTGGGCTTCTCCTTGCGGTTTGATTATCTTATATATCAGTTATCCCCCAGTGCCTACAAAAGCACTTTCTACATAATGAATGGCTAGTACATGTTTGTTTAATGGATGAATATATAAATAATGTTCTATTCTTACTCTAGAGAGACATGCAGCCTCATATTCAGTACTTCTCTCCCATCATCACATTGTTTGCTATAGATGGCACAAAGAGGAATGCCCTCAGTAGAGTTAGGCAACACTGAAGGCTTTAGATTTCCCCAGACCTTCCAAAAAGCGACAAGGTAAACCAGGATTGAGACTTTGCTAACTTCTAGTTTCTTCCCAAGGCATTAAAAAAAATGGCGATTGAGAGTAGAGTTTCCTAACTTGGAGTCTGTAAAAGAACTTTTGGTGTAGAGTCTGCAACAAATTTTCTACAATAATCTATGCTTATTCCTGGGAAGGAATTGCCTTTCACTAGATTTTCAAAAAGGTTCTTGATCCAAAAACATATTCATAGGCTTCAGTAATACAAATCAAAGAGAAAAACATATAATGTGTGTGTTGAAAACATTTTGTATTGCTGATGAAAAACTATAAAGCTGTGAGGCTGGGCACGGTGGCCTAAACCTGTAATCCCAGCACTTTGGGAGGCCGAGGCTGGTGCATTGCTAGAGATCAGGAGTTTGAGACCAGCCTGGCCAACAGGCTGAAACCCCGTCTCTATTAAAAATACAAAAATTAGCCATGAGTGGTGGCAGGTGCCTGTAATCCCAGCTACTAGGAAGACTGAGGCAGAAGAATCACTTGAATTGAATCCAGGAGGTGGAAGTTGCAGTGAGCCTGGGCAGCAGAGCCAGACCCCATCTCAGGGAGAAAAAAGAAAAAAAAACGAAAAAGTCTAAAGCTGTAAAACAAGTATCTATGGAGTGTGCTGAAATACTCACCATTGTAGTCATACTCTGTAGAGTTATTTTGTTAATAGATGGGTACCCTGTCGTGAAACTGCTGTCAAGATAAGAGTTACCTGTCATATGTTTCCAGTCTCATGGTGAGATATTTATACTACATATAACTATAGATACAAGAAGCCTGATTTGGCCAACATATAGCTAAATTAATTTTATAATCAGATGCTTTATTATGGAACTTCTTGTTCTTTAGTCTCCTGTTTGTCAGTTTATCTTAGTCTCGATCTTATTTTTATTCAGATATGACATTATTTTTAAAGTAAGCATTCATCTCTACTCAAAATTCATATAAATATATGAAAATTTTCTACTAGACTTAGCTCTAAAAGGTGTGAATTAGCTCTAAAATTATTTATTAAGGATTATATAACCACCAATTCTGGACTTCTTCCTTTTTCTTTTAGCTGCATCTTCTTTTTTAATTCAGAGTTTAGATTTGGGTCCAGTCCCCTCCAGGTCTCACCCAAATAACAGGACAAATAGTTTCCTCAGAATAAATGAAACAAGAAATCGGGGGGCATATTCTAATCACACTTCCAAGGTCTCTTGCATCCTCCCATATTCTTACACAAAACATAATAAATACATCAGACCATTTCCAGCTTCAGCTGCACTCTGTAGTGAGGACTAAGCCATAGGGGCAGTGTCCACTCTGACCAATGCTAAGAACAACAACATTTGCCCAGTACCTGCCAAAGTATAAACTGACTTCTGATGTAACTGAGTGGAGTCACACAGTTTTGTCAACAAAGTTTCAGGATACGAAATCAATGTACAAAAATCACTAGTATGTTAACAATAAAAATAAAATTTTTGAAAGGCAAGAAGCCAAATTAAGAGGGGAAAATAAAGACGCAGTTTTTAAAATCCTAAAATGAGGGAATTCTTCCACACCTGTATTTTTTCATCTAAATGCTGATTTGCCCATTATGATTTTTCATACTTGGTTTCTTTCCTTCCTCATCATCCCAAACATAATAGTGTTCATTTTTGGTAGGAACTTCGGAGAAGACACATGTCATAAGCTTCTACTTTAACCTCACTGTGATAAGCATACGATGGGCATCAAGTCATTTTTTAAATTGAAATGAAGACATTTTTGAATCAAATTTGAACTTTTCCTCTAAGAAACATAGAAACAAAGCCTTCAAGAATGCATCTAGCAAATAAGTAGTTAAGCATCTGATCTACAAAGGCATAAAATAGCCATAAAAATATATTAATATAATTAATATTTTCTAATGTTTTCCTTTTCAAACTATCAATTAAAGCCTGGATAAATCAGAGATCAATATCTGTGGTTGTGAAAAACTATATTAGCAAGTGTTCCCTGAAATATTTGAATACTCAAAGCTTTTTCCAGATGTACCTAACTAGTTTAGTATTTAATGCTTAGCTCATGTTGTAAAATTCATACCTTCATTTTTGAAGCAAGTTATTCAATTATAATTTTTAACTTAGGGATATAATGTTTCCTCCAGGAATCCTGGAACAAGCAAAGAAGCAAACATGAAATAAAATTTTAAATACTCATAAAGCCATCTCCCAGAAACACTTTATATATATTGTTTTATACTTTTTATAATGCACAATATAGGCATTGTGGATGGAAATGTTAAAAATGACAAATTGCCCACATGCAACCTCCCATACTCTCTCCTCATTCTACGTGTGCCAGAGGTTGAAAATAGCAGTGCCCTAAGAAGTAAGATGCTGATCCTTTGAGTTACAACAGGGAAGATCACCCACCAACCATTCAAGAAGCCTGAGATTTGAGTGAGAAATAACACATTAAGCCACTGAGGTTTTCATATTGATTTTTGGCAATAATTAGTCTATTCTGAATAGCATAATAATTTATAATTTGGCTTAACAGATCCTTAAATAGATGTTATTAGCTGAGCAGTCGGATGCTGAGTGGCAAGGAAACTGATATCAGAGGTTGGAAAATAAGCCATGTGCATAATGGAAGGTGATTACAGAGAGTAGAAGGGTTGGAGAGCAGCTAACTATTTTAGGAAATAAATAAGCCAGGATGGAATTTGAAAGGGATTAGAGGGACAAGAAATGTAGAGCCTCAAAGAATGGGAATCTGATTCTCTGCTAGAAACTACACACTAAGACATAAAGTTGTTGAGGAAACAAAGTCCATTAAGATATAGCCTTGTGAACACAGAATAAGGATGTGAATTTTTAGCTGTGGTTGGACTTTCAATTGCCTGTATTGGAAAGAAGGTGAGTATGAGAATAAAAGTTAAATGGATATTTAGTGACTAGAAGACTGTAGAAATGACAATGCTATGCATTCATCAAAAATTTTATTATCCTTTGAGCACACAGATAAACCATATTGTCAAGTATCCTCGCTTGCATCAAAATGAGGCCTTTAACTGTTTCTCATCAAAGAGAGTGGGCACAGCAGTTAAATCTAAGCATGCCTTCCGTATGATCCTTTTCTCTCTGCTAACTGTATGATGCCAGTGTAACTTCAAAGCCATGTATTGAATACGGAGGAGCTTCATTATAAAAGGAATCTAGATTTCTGAATTACTACATGAAGCGGAAACATTTCTCATACCCCTCCACGAACCCTCCACCCCACCCCACCTACACAAAAATTGATTCACTTTGGACTGTGAAATGAAAGCTATGATATGATATGATGTTTAACAAATGTGATGTTGAGATTGTAACAGAAATTAGCATTACTTTCATAACCAACATAAATGAATAAATAGGTCATACTATATGTACACTGGAATACCAAAGAGCAGTGTATATGCATGAGTTAAGAATTATAGGTATACACAATATCAATGGTGAATCTCAGAAACATAATGTTCTCGTAATGTAAATAAATAAGTTTAAGAAGAAGCAAGGGGAAAAAATTAAATTCAGTATGGTAGTTATCTCTGAGGGCAAAGAAAGGGGTAAAAGACTGAGGAGGAAGAGCAGAACAATGTTAAAAGAGGATGATAATGTTTTATTTCTGAACCTAAGTATTCTTTGTACCATAACTTTTAAGCATATTAAACATATTTTATAAAAATTATTCACTATTCAATTGATACTTGCTGTTAAAAAAATTTAAAATCAGTATAGTGAATAGTAACATTTTTGAGATCATCTACAGGGTAAATGAAGAAACAACTTCCCTCATATTATGGAAATATATACTTATCACTTTAGAAAAAACATTTAGTGACAGCATTAGATAGACTTCAAATAATGCTACATGACAAATGAACTAGCAGTCAAAATGACATTCTCTGGAAAACTGTTAGACAACTCAAATAGTGGCTCTAATAATCAAAAACAATTATTAATATCAAATATACAAATAAAGGGTTTGAGTAAAGTTATTTCTTAAAATGTAAGAGAGTAACATATAAATTTATAAACAGATATATTATTTCACATGGTTTGAAATATGCATATTTAGCTATAAAGTAAATATGTAACTAGGTGGTATAATTTTATACTTTTTTGTGATACTCATATTGATTAAACTTTTTTATAGTATGTATCATTTCTACAAACACCATAAAGTCACTCTCTAAAAAGTCAGAAAACACTTTGTACCACGAGTGCTCTGAAACAAACTTTCCACTTGAAGTTCTGTATCTTTAATTAATAGTTATTGCTGTGTAATAAACCATTACCAAATCTAGTAGCTTTAAACAGGAACTATTTATGATTTCTTCATAAATCTCTGGGTCAGCTGGGTAGTTCTGCTTATCTGAATAGATTTAGTTGAGCTTGATGGGACATGCTCAAGTGTCTTCCATCAGCTGGTGGTTCAGCTGGCAGCCAGCACAGCTGGGATGACTCAGCCTAGTTCCAGGAAAACAGACTGCCTAGGTTTGTTCTCATGACAGAGGAAAGAGTTTACAAAGGAAGTGAAAGTGCAATGTCTCTTGAGCCCCAGGTTCAAAACAGACATTTTCAATGAATTATTTTAACAAAGGGAAGTCAAAAGTCCGGCCTAGATTCAAGAGATAAAGGAAAAAGACTCTACACCTTGAAGTGAAGAGATGTGAGCATTGCAATAGGATATTCAGGGGAGAGAATTGTGGTCATTTTGAGCAATTAGTCTACCACAGAGTCTAATTCAGAGTACACAAATTGAAGCCAACTCTGTACTAAACCAACCCCAAATCTGCTGCTGCTTCTCTTTAACTTGACTTATTTTGTGTTTCCGAATGCCTTGCTTCTTTAACGTTTCCAGTGAGACCTTAATAGTAGACTTCTATAGCTCACAATTCTGGAACCTCACTTCTCATTTATTTAAAATAATATTACTGAACACCATCCTATGTGTTAGGAGTAAAACAGTATATATGACATAGTCCCTGTCCTCAGTGAAATCCCAGATTAGTAGAAGACATAAACACACAAATAATTATGCTTTAAAAATAACATGAGTGTATAATGATAAGGGAATTATGGCAGTCTAGACTAACCCCTAAAATAGCTTGGGGAAAGCAGAGAAAGAAATCAGATAAGATTTCCTGAAAACACGATCCTAAGGTGAGTCTGAATAGCTAGATAGAAAAGGAATATGTGGAGGTCATTCCAGCTGTGGCAGCTGCAAAGCAAAGGCATGGAGATGGAAACTAGTATGGCGGATTGGGGGCCTCAAAGGGAGAGGAAACTGTAAGTAATTCAATGTTGTTGGAGTGTAAAGGAAAAGAAAAGAAAAGAAAAGGTGAGAGATGGACTTGGGAGAAGAGAAGAAGATTGGTAGAAAAACTGGAAAATGAAGCTGATTATGCGCTCTCTTATCACTTTCTATCATATATACTGTAAAACCTACTTGTTCATTATTTTTAATATTCTCTCTCTCTCTCCCTCTCCTAGAAAGTAACTCAGAAAGGGCAAAGATTTTTGTCTACTTTGTTCGTTGATGCATCCCAAGTGCTTTAACATTATGTGGTACAGAGTAGACATCCAACAATAATATTCACTTAATAATATTTAGTCAATATAGTTGCTGAATAAATGAAGGAATCTTAGCCTGAGTTCCTCAGAAAACAGAGAATTGGGCAAAGCTAATCCACTAATATTTTATTGGATCATTCAATTCTAGGACATTAAAAATGTGGAAGAAAGAAAAGTGAGACGGACAAAGGTGGGAAATAAATGCAAGGTATCAATTACTGAGCTGGCCATAGGTTTAAAGAAAATACAAATTTGTTCCTTATCATGAAGGACTAATCAAGACTGCCTCCATAGAATCATTGTACCTTGGAAGAGTCTGTCAGGTAAAGAACATGTGATGGTTAATTTTGTGTCAATATAACTAGGTTAAGCCCAGACAGCTGGTATAACACTATTTCTGGGTGTCTGTGAGAGAGTTAATTGAAGAGATTAGCATTTGGATCAATAGACTGAGAAAAGAAGATTCGCCCTCTCCAAGGTGGGTGGGATGGGCATCCTCCAATTAATTTAAGGCTTGAATAAAACAAAAAGGCAGATGAAGGGAGAATTCGTTCTCTGTCTCTTCAGCTGGGACATCCATCTTATCCTGCCCTTAGACATCAAAGCTCCAGGTTGTCAGGACTTCAGACACTGGGACTCACACCAGTGTCCACCCCGTGACTCCACCGCCATCTGCCAAACCCCCATACTCTACCCCTGACTTCCCAGGTCTTCAGACTCAAACTGGGAGTTACACCATCCACTCCCCTGGTTCTTAGGTCTTTGGACTTAAACTGAACTCATATTAATAATTTGCCTTTCCCAGTTCTCCACCTTGCAGACAGCATGTCACAGAATTTCTTGACTTTCATAAATGTGTGAGCCATTTCCCATAATAAATATATATTTATTACAGGATACGAAAAATAGAAAGAGGGGTCCTAATTGGTTCTGTTTCTCTGGACAACTCACACAAATACAGAAGGAAAGGAAATTTATCTGCCAGTTTCCCATGTCTCGTATCTCTCATTGATCAAAGCTTGTCCAAGGATGTTAATCCTTGTCTAGTGCCTCCAGTTAGCTGCTGAGGAAGCCAGATCTGAGTTTCTGGAATTCAGGGCTTCATCTGAGTCTGTAAGTCATACAAGGAGTTAGAGTCTCCATGGTGTCGTCAGTGGTGCTTTAGTACAAGAGATGCAGAGGCTGCTACTGGAGCAGCAAGCAAGAGGGCAACAGAGCAGATGGAACTTAGCACACCAGAAGAACCAATACAGAGCAAATGAGTAAAAAAGCATCACACATAGATAGAAATAAACACAACAGTCCTATTACCTTCTGCCTTTGCCTAAAGTATGCAGGCAAAATGTGATTAAAACATACACACACACTAAATAAATAAATAAATAAATAAATAAATAAATAAATAAATAAATAATAAAAATTAAATGTAAATACCTTTGACTTTTATTTGACATTCTTAGCTCTGCATTTCCATAGGGAACTCTATTTCACATCTCATCCCCATGCTGGGTGCAGGAGTTCTAACTCCTTCCCCAAAATTCCACATCGGAACAGAAAAATAAAACCAAAATTCCAAGCACCCAACTAACTGAACAGACTCCCTCCTGGCCAAGGGAATTCCAGAGAAACCTTGAAAGCTGAATTTAGGATCATGATGGGATGGGAGACTGGACACGCCTCATTATACCCTCCTCCTAGCTGAGTCATTAGGTTTTCTTTCCTAAGGACTAAAACAAAAACCAGTTCTTTCAAAAGACTACTAGCTTATCTTCCCAGGTAGGTAACAAAAATAAAATTAATCCTTCCTTCACCCATCCCCAAGATGCACCTTATCTTATATAAAATGTAGATTTACTGGGCACTGACTAAAGTCTCAGAAGTATATAATCATTTGTCTCACTGCCACCCCTGGCCTCTCTTTAAGGAAATGTATAAATACTAAATCTCCTGAGAACCTCCTTGGAAAAAATGGCCACAGATGCTTCTGTGACTGGAGTTTTTTCCCAGTTGCACCCTCAAGCTGTCTCAGTAAACCTCAATGATTTGAGACATGACTTAATCACTTATTTTGGTTGTCTGGACCAAGTGGAATGCATCAGAACATGCTAGGACCTTTCTTTCCATTATTATTCCCTCACATTACCCCTCTCCCTCCTAAGAGAATAGATGTTTCAAAGCCCTGGAATATTGACTTCATTTTCTCTCTCCCAAACATGTATTTCAGACATATTGTAAGAAACATCTGTCATGCCATCCTTGAGTTTCCCATGTTCTAAACATTATATTAAAAACAATTTTTATTAAATTCTTTGTGTGAAAAAAAGATAAAACAAATAGTTTTTGAAATATCTTGCAATACCTGTTCTATGAAATTTCAAGACACTGAAACTAAGTAAAAATATGTGATATTGATGATAGCTGCCCTTACTTCAAGGATCTATTGTGATACTAAAATAGCATGGTAGGAAACGTTCTATAATTTTTAAAACTTTAGAAACTACTAAACCATGTGACCATTTGACTATCTTTTTCATCTCTATGAATCTAGACAAAAGTTAAATTAAGTATAACTAATGCTTACTGACTGCTTTAAAGTTTATAAAATGTTTCATATACATTATCTTATTTGGTCCTAATTGTAATCCTGTAACTAGTTACTGTTATTCCATTTTAAACATAAGATAATTAGAAACTGTTTTTAAAATATTACATATAACATTTACTTTTCACAAATAGGTTTTTATTTAAGGAAAGTAATCTGTTCTGAAACACAATAGAATAGAAAAAAAATGGAACAACAGAATAATGTGGTAAGAAGAATTTTAAAGTGGTTCCCATGATCTTTATTGCCGAGTGTTACTCCTGTGACTGTTACAGTAATCTGGCAAAATGGAGATGAGAGGGCATAGACCTAATCAAATTACATGAGCCCTATAAAAGCGAAGTGTTTTCTCTAGCTGGTAGTAGAAGAGGAAGTCCAAGAGATTTGAAGCTGGACACAGGATGGATGCAAAAGGGCTGATTTGAAGATGGAAATGCTGCACACAAATTTGAATATGGAAATGCTGTATTTAAAAAATAACAATTACCTTCCTTCTTAATTCCCACATTTTATTCCTCATTTTTTCTCTAGGTCAATTTCATTAACTAGGTAATTGTGGTATTGTTATTTTAGTCTTAGTTAAGTGAGGATTCCCAATTTCATTTGTTTCTAATAGGAAGAAAACAGTTATGCTCACTAGAACATCATAATACTGATAGAGGGAATAATTGTCTTATTCCTAGCTTTATTGATAATATTTCTTACTAAAATTTTGGATGAATTATTTAAGGTAAATGCTAGGCTGAGTTTATAAATATTAAATCACTTACTTTGCATATAATAATATGGAATAAGATATATGTAATTATCTACATTTCACAGTTGAGAAAACTGAAGGATAGTGAGAAATATATTCCCACAATGAATGGATTACAAAATTAGTAAGTTGCACATGGTTCTACCTTAAAACTAAGATTTAATAAATAAAATATTTAAAAGATTTAATTATCTCCAAAAAGAAGGTAAATTTGCATAAACTCCATCATGTGGACTTTCAGATGTGAAGGACAGTTGCTCTATTGCTGCTCTCAAAAAGTACTAGCAACTTCTCTCTGGTTCAATGAAGAGACATCAGATTGATGAAGTATTCATACCAGAAATCTGGGAATCTTATATATTAGGTTTTTGTAATTAGACATTACAAAAACCAGCATAAATTTCTCTTTTCATTGTGACGTATTTCTCATACTTCCTTTTTTCAGAGGAGGGTTATCCATCACCTCAAGCATTTATCCTTTCTTTGTGTTATAAACAATCCAATTATACTCATTTAGTTATTTTTAAAGGAACAGTCATTGTTGACTGGAGTCACACTGTTGTGCTATGAAATACAACATCTTATTCTTTCTATCTAGCTATATTTTTGTACCCATTAACCATGCCCACTCCTATCCCCCTACCCCCACTACTCTTCCCAGTCCCTAGTAACCATCCTACTCTCTGTCTCCATGAGTTCAATTGTTTCTGTTTTGGATGAATTAAGCAATGTAAATACTAGGCTGAGTTTTATAAATATTAAATGAATTTATTATAGATGTATGGATTTATTTCTGGATTCTCTATTCTGTCCCATTGGTTTATATGTTTGTTTTCAAACCAGTACTATGCTTTTTTATTGCAATATCTCTGTAGTACAATTTGAAATCAGGTAATGTGATTCCTCCAGTTTTGTTCTTTATGCCCAGGATGGCTTTGGCTATTCTGGGTCTTTTATGCTTTCATAAAATTTTAGGATTATTTTTTCCATTTCTGTGAAGAATGGCATTGGTATTTTAACAGGGATTGCATAGATTCTGTAGATTGCTTTGTGTACTATGAACGTTTAACAATATTGGTTCTTACAATCCATGAACATAGAATACAGTCCCTTTTTTTTGTATCTTCTTTAATTTCTTGCATCAATGTTTTATAGTTTTCATTGTAGAGATCTTTCATTTCTTTGGTTAAGTTTATTCCTAGGTGTATTATTTGAGGCAATTATAAATACAGTTACTTTCTTGATTTCTTTTTTATTCTTTTGTTTTTTTTTTTTTTTTTTTAATACTTTAAGTTCTGGGATAATGGCAGAATGTGCAGGCTTGTTACATAGGTATACAAAGTGCCATGGTGGTTTGCTGCACTTATCAACCCAACATCTACATTAGATATTTCTCCTAATGCTGTCCCTCCCCTAGACTCCCACCCCTCAACGGGCCCCGGTGTGGGATGATCACCTCTCTGTGTCCATATGTTCTCACTGTTCAACTCTCACTTATGAGTGAGAACACGCAGTGTTTGGTTTTCTGTTCCTGTGTTAGTTTGCTGAGAAGGATGGTTTCCATCTTCATCCATATCTCTGCAAAGGACATGAACTCATCCTTTCTTATGGCTGCATAGTATTCCATGGTGTATATGTGCCAAATTTGATTGTCCAGTCTATCTTTGATGGGCATTTGGATTGGTTCCAAGTCTTTGCTATTGTGAACAGTGCTGGCAATAAACATACGTGTGCATGTGTCTTTATAGCAGAGTGATTTTTTTTTGAGTGATTTTTTTCCTCTTTTTTAAAAAAAGATTATACAATTTGGGCTCATAGTAAAAAATTCAAACAGTAGAACAGTGTGTATGTAGAAGGCATTCCCCACTCCCACTACAAGAGTTTGGGTATCATTCTAGAAGTGTTTTGTCAATACATAAGCGTTTTTCATTTAAACACACACACACACACGATCCCATATTCTTCTATAATTTGTGTTTTTTTAAAAAAAACCACCATATTTCATAGATAGCTTTCCACTTAAGCACATTCAGAGTTCCATCATTCTTTTTGTTTTTGTTTTTTGTTTTTTTTTTTTTTGAGACAGAGTCTCGCTCTGTCTCCCAGGCTGGAGTGCAGTGGCGCGATCTCTGCTCACTGCAAGCTCCGCCTCCTGGGTTCATGCCATTCTCCTGCCTCAGCCTCCCGAGAAGCTGGGACTACAGGTGCCCGCCACCTCGCCCGGCTAATTGTTTTGTATTTTTAGTAGAGAGGGGGGTTTCACCATGTTCGCCAGGATGGTCTCGATCTCGTGACCTCGTGATCCGCCCGCCTCGGCCTCCCAAACTGCTGGGATTACAAGGCGTGAGCCACCGTGCCTAGCCATCATTCTTTTTTTTTGAGACAGTGTTTTGCTCTTGTTGCCCAGGCTGGAGTGCAATGGCGCGATCTCAGCTCACTGCAACCTCTGCCTCCTGGATTCAAGCATTCTCCTCCCTCAGCCTCCCAAGTAGCTGGGATTAACAGGCATGCGCCACCATGCCCAGCTAATTTTGTATTCTTAATAGAGACGGGGTTTCTCCATATTGGTCAGGCTAGTCCCAAACTCCTGACCTCAGGTGATCTGCCTGCCTCAGCCTCCCAAAGTGCTGGGATTACAGGCATGAGCCACTGCGCCCAGCCTCCATCATTCTTTTCCAAGACCAGAAAATTCAGTTAACCAACTGTCTAAAGATGGACATTGTGATTGATCCCACTATTTTATATGTAACTTTTTTTACATATTGAACATTGAAGGGGAGTGGGTGAGTCCTAGAAAACATTCTCTCCTAAAAGTTTACATTTTTCACTGACTAGAAGTGACCAAAATAGATTATACTGACGAGAAAAGACTTTTGAAAGCAGTATGGTCAGGTTGGCAGGTGAGTGGCCTCAAGAACTTAGGATTTCATTGCTACTAAAAGAACAAGCTATGACAGTTCTGAAGCAACGATTTAGTCAAATACTGATGCTGTCTCAGATGAGTAACTGCAAATCACTTCAAAAGGTAGAAGGGTAGCTTAAATGTGAAAAAGGTTACTGCCACTTCATGTAGGGAAAATAACAAGTATTTGCAAATAGCAAAATAAAAAGAAAGAAACGGTTTCAGTACAAGCTCTTATACTCACTTGGTATCAAAACAGTCCAAAATAAATCTAGAAGCACAGCAAGTTATAGCTGTGTTAATGATGAAATGTGATATTTACTGTTTAAATTCAGCAGCTGGAAGAATCCCCTTACAAGGAAGATAGCAAATATGTTTATGTCCAGACTGCATTACTCTTTGGAAAAATATGACCAATCAGATTTTGGGTATTATTGTTAAAATCTTTTCCTTCACCTCTGCATCATGGTGGTCAACTAAAGCTTTTATTTTCTGGGCACATTCTTCTCCATGTAACAGGAAAAACAGTGAACCTTCAGTGAAAGTAGGCTGCACAGCTAAACGGCCTTCTATTTTGAGGCAGTTATTTATATTCTGAAATAGTGTAAGTACTCGAAGAAGAATCTCCTTTGCCACGTGGCTGTCATAAAGGGAAAGGAATGACTAATCCACTTGGGCATGAAGAAGTCCTTCTGTCATGGCTGGATTTTCAGACAAATTCAAAAGCAGTTTCAAAACTTGCACCTTCGTGTTTCCATTTCCAGTAAGTAACACCTGGAACAGGTCTGTAATGTAACTGTGAAGCATGTGCTGGTGGTCATTGGTAACAGTCATGTTTGTCAACAATCTCAGTCCGGCCAGCTGCACAGCAGAGTTCAGAGGACCAGAGAAGACATCCTCACAGACTTGATTGATGTATATCTTTATCTTGATTTGATTTTCAACATTCACACTCAGGTTATTTAGTGCATTTAAAGCTTTCTCTTTAATACTCTGGTTGGAATGGTTGATTTTGTTTCCAACAATTGGAATACCACCCAATTCATGAATAATAGCTTGGTTAACTGAAAAGGCTGCACTGTTACCCAAAGTAATCAAAGCTCTTTCAATAATTACAGGATCCTCAGTCGACTCCAGCAGGTAAAGGAGTTTCTGAAGTTGTGCAGCATTTAGAACATCATCATATGAACCATCAGTTAAGTCTTCTGCAGACTTGGAAGGGCGCATCCCGAGCTCGCGGTCGCCCCGCCGCGGACCCCGGGTCAGTCTGTAAATGCAGTAGCAGGCGCCCGCGCCGAGGAGCAGGCCCGCCGCCACCCAGCCCGCGCCCCAGGGGCCACCCATTCTGCCGCTGCTGCAGAGCGGCAGCGCTGGGCCAGGGCCGGAGGCTCCTGGGGGCCAGCGCGGAGGTCTCCAGCTCAGGCGGGCCCAGCGGACACAACAAACCGCGGGCGACCTGGATGTGGAGAAAGGAAAATCAGTAGAGTGATTTATAATCCTTTGGGTATATACCCAGTAATGGGATTGCTGGGTCAAATGGTATTTCTAGTTCTAGATCCTTAAGGAATTGCTACACTGTCTTAAACAATGGTTGAACTAATTTACACTCCCACTAACAGCATAAAAGCATTCGTATTTCTCCATATCCTCTCCACTATCTGTTGTTTCCTAACTTTTTAATGATCGCCATTCTAAGGGGCGTGAGATGGTATCTCATGTGGTTTTGATTTGCATTTCTCTAATGACCAGTGATGATGAGCTTTTTTTCATATGTTTGTTAGCCACATAAATGTCTTCTTTTGAGAGGTGTCTGTTCATATCCTTCACCCACTTTTTGATGGGGTTGTTTGTTTCTTTCTTGTAAATTGGTTTAATTTCCTTGTAGATTCTGGATACTAGCCCTTTGTCAGATGGATAGATCGCAAAAATTTTCTCCCATTCTGTAGGCTGCCTGTTCACTCTGACCATAGTTTATTTAGCTGTAGAGAAGCTCTTTGGTTTAATTAGATCCTATTTATCAATTTTGGCTTTAATTGCCATTGCTTTTGGTGTTTTAGTCATGAAGCCTTTGCCCATGCCTATGTCCTGAATTGCCTAGATTTTCTTCTAGGGTTTTTATGGTTTTAAGTCTTACGTCTAAGTCTTTAATCCACCTTGAGTTAATTTTTGAATAAAGTGTAAGGAAGGGGTCCAGTTTCATTTTTCTGCATAGGACTAGCCTGTTTTCCCAACACCATTTATTAAATAGGGAATCCTTTCCCCATTGCTTGTTTTTGTCAGGTTTGTCAAAGGTCAGATGGTTGCAGATGTGTGGTGTTATTTTTAAGGCCTCTGTTCTGTTCCATTCGTCTATATATCTATTTTGGTACCAGTATCATGCTGTTTTGGTTACTGTAGCCTTGAAATATAGTTTGAAGTCAGGTAGTGTGATGTCTCCAGCTTTATTCTTTTTGCATAGGATTGTCTTGGCTATGTGAGCTCTTTTTTGGTTCCATATGAAATTTAAAGTAGTTTTTTCCAATTCTGTGAAGAAAGTCAATGGTAGCTTAATGGGGATAGCATTGAATCTATAAAATAATTTGGGCAGTGTGGTCATTTTCATGATATTGTTTCTTCCTATCCATGAGCATGGAATGTTTTTCCATTTGTTTGTGTCCTCTCTTATTTCCTTGAGCAATGGTTTGTAGTTCTCCTTGCAGAGGTCCTTCACATCCCTCGTAAGTTGTATTTCTAAGTATTTAGTTCTCTTTGTAGCAATTGTGAATGGGAGCTCGCTCATGATTTGGCTCTGTGTTTGTCTATTATTGGTGTATAGGAATGCTTGTGATTTTTGCACATTGATTTTGTATCTTGACAATTGGCTGAAGTTGCTTATCAGCTTAAGGAGATTTTGGGCTGAGACGATGGGGTTTTCTAAATACACAATCATGTCATCTGCAAACAGAGACCACTTGACTTCCTCTCTTCCTATTTCAATACCCTTTATTTCTTTCCCTTGCCTGATTGCCCTCCCAGAACTTCCAATACTATGTTGAATAGGAGTGGTGAGAGGGCATCCTTGTCTTGTGCCGGTTTTCAAAGGGAATGTTTCCAGTTTTTGCCCATTCAGTATGATATTGGCTGCGGGTTTGTCATAAACAGCTCTTATTATTTTGAGATATGTTCCATCAATACCTAGTCTATTGAGAGTTTTTAGCATAAAGGGATGTTGAATTTTGTCAAAGACCTTTTCTGCATCGAGATAATCATGTGGTTTTTGTCATTGGTTCTGTTTATGTGATGGATTATGTTTATTGATTTGCATGTGTTGAACCAGCCTTGTATCTCAGGGATGAAGATAACCTGATCATGGTGGATGAGCTTTTTGATGTGCTGCTACATTCGGTTTGCCAGTGTTTTATTGAGGATTTTTGTGTCAATGTTCATCAGGGATGTTGGCCTCAAATTTTCTTTTTTTCTTGTGTCTCTGCCAGGTTTTTTTTTTAATCAGGATGATGCTGGCCTCATAAAATGAGTTAGGGAGGATTCCCTCTTTTTCTATTGATTGGAATAGTTTCAGAAGGAATGGTATCAGCTCCTCTTTGTACCTCTGGTAGAATTAGGCTGTGAATTTGTGTGGTTCTGGACTTTTTTTGGTTGGTAAACTATTAATTACTCCATCAGTTTTAGAACTTGTTATTGGTCTATTCAGGGATTCGACTTCTTCCTGGTTTAGATTTGAGAGGGTTTATGTGTCCAGGAATTTATCCATTTCTTCTAGATTTTCTAGTTTGTTTGCACAGAGGATTTTATAGTATTCTTTGATGGTGGTTTGTATTTCTGTGGGATCAGTGGTGATATCCTCTTTATCATTTTTTATTGCATCTATTTGATTCGTCTCTCTTTTCTTCTTTATTTGTCTGGCTAGTGGCCTATTTTGTTGATCTTTTCAAAAAAACAGCTCCTGGATTCTTTGATTTTTTGAAGCAATATCTCTGTAGTACAATTTGAAATCAGGTAATGTGATTCCTCCAGTTTTGTTCTTTATGCTTAGGATGGCTTTGGCTACTCTGGGTCTTTTATGCTTCCATATAAATTTTAAGATTATTTTTTCTGTTTCTGTGAAGAATGGCAAGTCTCTATCTTGCTCAGTTCCAGTCTGATCTTAGTTATTTCTTGCCTTGTACTAGTTTTGCATTTGTTTGTTCTTGCTTCTCTAGTTCTTTTAATTGTTATGTTAGAGTGTCAATTTTAGATCTTCCCTGCTTTCTCTTGTGGGCATTTAGTGCTATAAATTTCCCTCTAAACACTGCTTTAAATGTGTTCCAGAGATTCTGGTATGTTGTGTCTTTGTTCTCATTGGTTTCAAAGAACTTATTTATTTCTGCCTTAATTTCCTTATTTACCCAGTAGTCATTCAGGAGCAGGTTGTTCAGTTTCCATGTAGTTGTGCAAATTTGAGTGAGTTTCTTTTTTTTTTTTTTTGAGACGGAGTCTCGCTCTATAGCCCAGGCTGGAGTGCAGTGGCCGGATCTCAGCTCACTAGTGGCAAGCTCTGCCTCCCGGGTTTACGCCATTCTCCTGCCTCAGCCTCCCAAGTAGCTGGGACTACAGGCGCCCGCCACCTCGCCCGGCTAATTTTTTGTATTTTTTAGTAGAGACGGGGTTTCACCGGGTTAGCCAGGATGGTCTCGATCTCCTGACCTTGTGATCCGCCCATCTCAGCCTCCCAAAGTGCTGGGATTACAGGCTTGAGCCACCGCGCCCGGCCTTGAGTGAGTTTCTTAATCCTGAGTCCTAATTTGATTGCACTGTGTTCCGAGACTGTTATGATTTCTGTTCTTTTGCATTTGTTGGGGAGTGTTTTACTTCCAATTATGTGGTGAATTTTAGAATAAGCACGATGTGGTGCTTAGAAGAATGTATACTCTGTTGATTTAGGATGGAGAGTTCTGTAGACTTCTATTAGGTCCACTTGGTCCAGACCTGAGTGCAAGTCCTGAATATCCTTGTTAATTTTTTATCTTGTTGATCCGTCTAATATTGACAGCGGGGTATATAAAATCTCCCACTATTGTAGTGTGGGAGTCTAAATCTCTCTGTAGGTCTCTAAGAACTTGCTTTATGAATCTGGGTGCTTCTGTGTTGGGTGCATATATATTTAGGACAGTTAGCTCTTCTTGTTGCATTGATCCCTTTACCATTATGTAATGCCCTTCTTTGTCTCTTTCGATCTTTGTTGGCTTAAAGTCTGTTTTATCAGAGCCTAGGATTGCAACCTAGGCTTTTTTTTTTTTTTTTTTTTTTTTCCTTTCTATTTGCTTGGTAAATGTTCCTCCATCCCTTTATTTTGAGCCTATGTGTGTATTTGCACATGAGATGGGTCTCCTGAATAAAGCATACTGATGGTCTTTACTCTTTATCCAATTTGCCAGTCTGTGTCTTTTAATTGGGGCATTTAGCCTGTTTACATTAAGGGTTAATTAATATTGTTATATGTGAATTTGATTCTGTCATTATGATGCAAGCTGGTTATTTTGCCTATTAGTTGACACAGTTTCTTCATAGCATTGATGGTCTTTACAGTTCGGTATGTTTTTGCAGTGGCTGGTACCGGTTGTTCCTTTCCATATTTAGTGCTTCCTTCAGGAGCTCTTATAAGGCAGGTCTGGTGGTGACAAAATCTCTCAGCATTTGCTTGTCTGTAAAGGTTTTTATTTCTCCTTTGCTTACGAAGCTTAGTTTGGCTGGATATGAAATTCTGGATTGAAAATTCTTTTTTTTAAGAATGTTGAATATTGGCCCCCACTCTCGTCTGGCTTGAAGGGTTTCTGCAGAGAGATATGCTGATGGGTTTCCCTTTGTGGGTAACCAGATCTTTCTCTCTGGCTGTCCTTAACATTTTTTCCTTCATTTCAACCTTGGTGAATCTGACGACTATGTGTCTTGGCGTTGCTCTTCTCAAGGAGTATCTTTGTGGTATTCTCTGTATTTGCTGAATTTGAATGTTGGCCTGTCTTGCTAGGTTGGGGAAGTTCTCCTGGGTAATATCCTGAAGAGTGTTTTCCAACATGGTACCATTCTCCCTGTCACTTTCAGGTACACCAGACAAACATAGATTTGGTCTTTTCACATAGTCCCATATTTCTTGGAGTTTTTATTTGTTCCTTTCCATTCTTTTTTCTCTAATCTTATCTTCACACTTTATTTCATTAAGTAGATCTTTAATCTCCTATATCCTTTCTTCTGCTTGCAATTCAGTGGTTGATACTTGTGTATGCTTCACGAAGTTCTCATGCTTTGTTTTTCAGCTCCATCAGGTCATTTATGTTCTTTTCTAAACTGGTTATTCTAGTTAGCAATTCCTCTAACCCTTTTTCAAGGTTCTTAGCTTCCTTTCATTGGGTTAGAACATGCTCCCTTAGATTGGAGGAGTTCGTTATTACCCACCTTCTAAAGCCTACTTCTGTTAATTCATGAAACTCATTCTCCTTCCAGTTTTGTTCCCTTGATGGCAAGGAGTTGAAATCCTTTGGAGGAGAAGAGGCTTTCTGGTTTTTGGAATTTTCAGTCTTTTTGTGCTGGTTTCTCCCCATCTTCATGGAATTATCTACCCTTGGTGTTTGATGTTGGTGACCTTCGCATTGGGTTTCTGTATCTGGACATCCTTTTTGTTGATGTTGATGCTATTCCTTTCTGTTTGTTAGTTTTCCTTCTAACAGCCAGGCCCTTCTGCTGTGAGTCTGCTGGAGTTTGCTGGAGGTCCACTCCAAACCCTGTTTGCCTGGGTATCACCAGCAGAGGCTGCAGAACAGCAAAGATTGCTGCCTGTTCCTTCCTCTGGAAGCTTCGTACCAGAGGGGCACTGCCAGATGCCAGCCAGAGCTCTCCTGTATGTGGAGTCTGTCAGTCCCTGCTTGGAGGTGTCTCCAGTCAGGAGACATGGGGATCAGGGACCCACTTGAGGAGGCAGTCTGTCCCTTATCAGAGCTCGAACATTGTGCTGGGAGAGTCATTGCTTTCTTCAGAGCCATCAGGCAGGGATATTTATGTCTGCTGAAGCTGTGCCCACAGCTGCCCCTTCCCCCAGGTGCTCTCTTCTTGGGAGACGGGGGCTTTATCTATAAGGCCCTGACTGGGGCTGCTGACTTTCTTTCAGAGATGCCCTACCCAGAGAGGAAGAAACTAAAAAAGGCAGTCTGGCTATAGCAGCTTTGCTGAGCTGTGGTGGGCTCCACCCAGTTTGAACTTCCTGGCAGCTTTGTTTACACTGCGAGGTGAAAACCACCTACTCAGGCCTCATTAATAGTGGACGTCCTTCTTCCCACCAAACTCTAGCATCCCAGGTTGACTTCAGACTGCTGTGCTGGCAGAAAGAATTTCAAGCCAGTAGATCTAAGCTTTCTGGGCTCCATGGGGGTGGGCTCCTCTGAGCTAAACCACTTGGCTCCCTGGCTTCAGCCCCCTTTTCCAGGGGAGTGAACGGTTCTGTCTCACTGGCATTCCAAGCACCCCTGAGGTATGAAAAAAAAAAAAAAAAAAACTCCTGCAGCTAGCTCAATGTCTGCCCAAACTGCCACCCAGTTTTGTGCTTGAAACCCAGGGCCCAGGTGGCATAGGCACTGGAGGGAATCTCCTGGTCTGTGGGTTGCAAAGACATGGGAAAAGTATAGTATCTGGGCCTGAGTGCGTCATTCCTCATGGCACAGTCCCTCAAGGCTTCACTTGACTAGGGGAGGGAGTTACCCAACCCCTTGCACTTCCTGGGTGAGGCAACACCACACCCTGTTTCAACTCACCCTCCATGAGCTACACCCACTGTCTAACCAGTCCAAGTGAGATGAACGGGGTACCTCAGTTGGAAATGTAGAAATCACCCACCTTCTGCATTAATCTCACTGGGAGCTACAGACCAGAGCTGTTCCTATTTGGCCATCTTACCAGCTATCTCTTGATTTCTTTTTCAGGTTGTTTGCTGTTGGCATATATAAATGCTGCCAATTTTATTTTATTTTATTTTTATTTTTTTATTTTTTTGTGTGTGACAGAGTCTCACTCTGTCTTCCAGGCTGGAGTGCAGTGGCATGACCTCAGCTTGCTAACCTTCACCTCCCAGGTTCAAGCAGTTCTCCTGCCTCAGCATCCTGAGTAGCTGGGACTATAG
The DNA here is from genome assembly GCF_002776525.5 of Piliocolobus tephrosceles. Lineage (NCBI taxonomy): Eukaryota > Metazoa > Chordata > Mammalia > Primates > Cercopithecidae > Piliocolobus > Piliocolobus tephrosceles. Next base: position 83,212,273 of record NC_045436.1, on the reverse strand, counting down.
GCACATGCCACCTCGCCTGGCTAATTGTGTATGTGTGTGTGTGTGTGTGTATTTTTAGTAAAGATGGGGTTTCACCATGTTAGCCAGAATGGTCTTAATCTCCTGACCTCATGGTCTGCTTGCCTCAGCCTCCCAAGATTTTTTTGTATGTTAATTTTTTTATCCTGTAACTTTACTGCATTTGTTTATTAGTTGTAATAGCTTTTTTGTGAAGTCTTTAGGTTTCTCCAAATATAAGATCATATTATTTGCAAACAAAGATAATTTGACTCTTTCTTTTCCAATTTGGATATTCTTTATTTCTTTCTCTTGTCTGATTACTCTAGCCAGAACTTCTAGTACTATGTTAAATGATAGAGGTAAAAGTGGGTATCCTTATTACATTCCAGAACTTATGGGAAATACTTTCAGTTTTTTCCATATTCAGTATGCTACTAGCTGTTGGTCTTTCATATACTTAGCTTTTATTGTTTTGAGGTATGTTCCTTCAATGCCCTCTTTCTTGAGGGTTTTGATCATTAAGGGATGCTGAATTTTATCAAATGCTTTTTCAGCATCATTTGATATGGCCAATGGTTTTTATCCTTCATTCTGTTGGTATGATCTATCTTGTTGATTGATACATGTAAATTGAACTATCCTGGTATCTCTGTGGTATATCTTACTTTGGTCATGATGAATGATCTTTGTAATGTATTGTTGAATTAAGTTTGCTACTATTTTGTTGAGGATTTTTGTATCAGTTTCATCAAGGATATTGGCGTATGGTTTTCTTTTTTAATGTGTCTTTATATGGTTTTGGTATCATGGTAATATTGACCTTGTAGAATGAGTTTGGAAGTATTCCTTCCACCTCTACTTTCCAGAATAGTTTGAATATGATAGGCACTAGTTCTTCTTTAAGTGTCTGGTAAAATTCAACAGTGAATCCATTGGGTCCCAGGTTTTTCCTTTCCTGGAGACATTTTATCATGACTTCAATCTCATTACTTATTATTGGTCTATTCAGGTTTGAGATTTCCTTCATGGTTCAAGCTTTGTAAGTTGTATGTGTCTAGGAATTTATCCATTTTTTCTAGGTTTTCAAGCTTATTGGCATACAGTTGCTCATAGTAATCTCTAATGATCCATTTAATTTTTGCAATATCAGTTGTGTCTTTAATTCCTCTATAATTTTTTTTTGAGTCTTCTGGTTTTCTTCTTAGTCTGCCTAAAAGTTTGTCAATTTTGTTGACCATTTCAAATAACCAGCTCTTCATTTCATTGACTTTTGTGTTGTTTTTTGTGTCAAACTTATGTATTTCTTCTCTGATTTCTTATTTCTTTTCTTCTACTATTTTTGGATTCAGTTTGCTCTTGCTTTTCTAGTTCTTTAAGATGTATCATTAGGTTGTTTATTTGAAGATTTTCTACTTTGATGTATGTGCTTATTGCTATAAACATTGCTTTTAGTATTGCTTTTGCTGTATCCCATAGGTTTTGGTATATTATGTTTCTACTTTAATTTGTTTCAAGAATAGTTTTTTAATTTCTTTCTTAATTTCTTCATTGGCCCACTGGTCATTCAGAAGCATATTGTTTGATTTTTATATGTTTTCAAAATCCCTAAAGTTTCAAACTTCCAAAGTTACTCTTGTTATTGATTTTCAGTTTTTTTTTTTTCATTGTGGTCAGAGAAAGTACTTAATATGATTTCAATTTTATGAATGTTTTAATACTTGATTTTGGCCTAACATATGGTCTATCCTAGAGAATGACTGATGTATTGAGGAGAATGTGTATTCTGCAGCTGTTGCATGAAATGAACTGTAAATATCTCTTAAGTCCATTTGGTCTATAGTTCAGCTTAAATCACATGTTTCTTTGTTGATTTTCTGTCCAATATTGAAAGTGGAGTGTTGAAGTCTCCAGCTAGTAATGAACAAACTCTCTCTCTCTCTCATTCTCTTTCTCTGTCTCTGTCTCTCTCACTTTAATAATATTTCCTTTATATATCAGAGTGATCTAGCATTGGGTGTATATGTATTTACAATTGTTATGTCCTCTTGCTGAATTAACCCATGTATTACTCCTTTGTCTCTTTTTATAGTTTTTGTCTTGAAATATATTTTTTCTGACATAACTATAGCTACTCATGCCTGGTTTTGGTTTCCATTGTATGGAATATCTTTTTTCTTCCTTTTATTTTTGGTCTTGCATGTCTTTATAGGTGAAGTGTATTTCTTGTAGGCAACAGATCATTAAGTCTTATTGTTTTTATCCATTCAGCCACTGTCTTTTGATTGGAGAGTTTAGTCCATTTACATTCAATGTAGTTATGGATAAGTAAGTGCTTACTGCTGCCATTTTGTTGTGTCCTGGTTGTTTTGTGGTTTCCTTCCTTCTTTCCTTCCTTATATTCCTTTTTGTAAAGGTGATTTTCTCAGGTGGTATGTTTTAATTTCTTGCTTTTTATTTTGTGCGTGTCTCTTATAGGTGTTTGGATTTTTTTGACTCGAGAGTACCATGAAGCTTACAATTAACATCTTATGATCAATTGTGTTAGACTGACAACAGTTTAACACTTATTGCATAAACAAACAAATCAACTAACAAACCAGCAAAGAGAAAACTAATAAAAATCTACACTTTATCCTCCCTGCTTTTTAACTTTTTCTTGTTTCTATTTGTATCTTTATTGTTGTGTGTCTTGAAAAGTTGTTGTAGTTATTATTTTTTACTGATACATCTTTTAGTCTTTCTACTTAAGAGTAATTACACACTATAGTTATAGTGTTATAATATTCTTAGTGTATGTGTACTATTACCAGTGGGCTTTTTACCTTCAGATATCATATTGCTCATTAACATGTTTTTTCTTTCAGATTGAAGAATTCTATTTAGCATTTTTTGTAGGAGAGATCTGGTGTTGATGAAGTCCCTCAGCTTTTGTTTATCTGGGTAAGGCTTTATTTCTCCTTCATGTTTGAAGGATATTTTTGCTGGATGTACTTTTTTGGTGGAGCGGTGAAGGGATCTCGCTCTGTCAGCCAGACCGCAGTGCAGTGGTGCAGTCTTGACTCACTGCAACCTCTGCCTCCTAGGTTCAAGCAATTCTCCTGCCTCAGTCTCCTGAGTAGCTGGAATTACAGGTGCCCATCACCACACTCGGCTATTTTTTGTATTTTTAGGAGAGATGGGGTTTCACCATGTTGGCCAGTCTGGTCTCAAACTCCTGAATTCAGATAATCTACCCACCTTGGCCTCCCAAAGTGCTGAGATCTCAGGCATGAGCCACCATGCCTAGTCTACTAAATTAGGATAAAAGGATTGTTTTCTCTTCAGCATTTTAGATATATTATGCCACTCTCTCCTGGCCTTTAAGGTTTCCACTGAGAAGCCTGCTGCCAGCTGTATTGGAGCGCCTTTGTATGTTATTTGTTTTTTTCTCTTGCTGCTTTTAAAATCCTTTATTTATCTTTGATCTTAGGAAGTTTGATTATTAAATGTCTTGATGTAGTCTTAGGTTAAATCTGCTTTGTGTACTATAACCTTCTTATGCTTGAATATTGATAATATTTCTCTAGATTTGGAAATTTCTCTGTTATTAGCCACTCGGATACACTTTCTACCCGGATCTCTCTCCCTTTCTACCCCCTCTATATGACCAATGACTCTTAGATTTGCCTTTTTGAGTCTATTTCCTTTATCTTATAGGTGTGCTTTATTCTTATTTTGTCTCTTCTGACTGTGTATTTTCAAATAAACATGTCTTCAAGATCACTAATTATTTCTTACATTTGATGAACTCTGCTTTTGAAATACTGTGATACATTTTTAGTTTATCAATGGAATTTTTCAGCTCCAGAACATCTGCTTGATTTTTAAAAATTGTTTCAATGTCTTTGTTAAATTTATCTGATAGGATTCTGTTTGTTTCATTTTTTTTCTTTTCATGTTTTTTGTTTTCTTTTTTTGTCTTGCAAATCTGTGACAGGAGTCTGAATTCCTTCACTGTGCTATCTTGAATTTTGTTGAGCTTGCTCACAAGAGCTATTTTGGATTCTCTGTCTGAAAGGTCACATATCTCCGTCACTCTGGGATTGGTCACTGGTGAATTATTTAGTTTATTTGGTGAGGTCATGTTTTCCTAGATGGTCTTGCTGCTTGTGGATGTTTGTTGATGTCTGGGCATTGAAGAGTTAGATATTGATTGTAGTCTTCACAGTCTGGGCTTGTTTATGTCCATCCTCCTTGAGAAGGCTTTCCAAGTATTAAAAAGGGAATTGAGTGTTGTGATCTAAGTCTTTGGTCCCTGCAGCTGTATCTGCATTAGAAGGCACCGCAAGCCCAGTAATAATATAACTCTTGCAGAACCACCTTGGTGGTCTTGATTAAGATCTGAGATAATTCTCTGGATTACCAAGCAGAGTTTCTTGTTCTCTTACCTTATTGTCTCCCAAACAAATGTTGTCTTTCTCTCTCTGCTAAGCTACCTGGAGCTGGGAGAGGGGTGGCACGAGCACCCCTGCGGCCACCACCTCTGGGACTCTGCTGTGTCAGAACTGAAGCTAGCTCATCACTTGGTCTCACCCAGGCCCATGTGTTAACTCAAGGCCCAAGGGCTTTTCAGTCAGCAGGCCACCAATCCAACAAGACTTGTGTCCTTCCCTTCAGGATAGTGAGCTCTCCCTGGCCTACAACAGGTCCAGAAACACCATCTGGGAGTCAGGGCCTCCAGGCAGAAACATTAGAAATCTACCTAGGTGCTCTATTTCACATAACTGAGCTGGTAACCAAGCCATGAGACAAAGTCCTTCCCACTCTTTACTTTCCTTTCCTCAAGCAGGAGTTTCTCCCTGTGGCCACCATTGCCGCAGGCCCATAGTGAGTACTGTGTGGCTACTGCCAATGTTCACTTAAGGCCCAAGGGCTCATCAGTCAACTTTTGGTAAATGCTGCAAGGCCTGGGTCTCTCCATTCAGGGAAGTGGGCTTTCCTCTGGCCCAAGGCAGTCCAGAAATTCCATCCCAGAGCCAAGGCTTGGAAGTCGGGACCCTAGAAGCCTGCTTGGTGCTCTACCTCACTAAGGTGAGCTGGTACTCAAGCCAGAAGACAAAGTTTCCTTCACTCTTCCCTCTTCTTTCTTCAAGCAGGAGTCTCCCCCCATAGCCAGCACAGCTGGGAATGCACTGGGTCACACTCAATACCAACACATCCCTTGGTCTCACTTAAGGCCTGCTGTGAGAACTGTCTGGAAACCACTGATGTTTATTTAAGGCCCAAGCATTTTTGAGTCAGCAGGTAATGAATCCTGCCAGAACTGTGTTCTTCCCTTCAAAGCAGAAGCTTCCCCTCTTGGTCAGGGTGTGTCTAGAAATACTGACCAGGAGGTAGGGCCTGGAATCAGGGCCCCAGGACACTTCCCAGTGCCCTAATCTACTGTGACTGAGCTAGCATCCACATTGCAAGACAAAGTCCTCTTTACTCTCTCCTCTCCTCTCCTCAAGCAGAAGGTAGGAGTGTCTCCTGAAACTTCAAGCTGTGCTTGCTGGGGTTGGGGAGAGATGACACAAGAATTCCTTTATCTGCATCAGCTGGTGTCTCATTAGGTCACATGCACCCCAAGTTCATTGGCTGTGAGCCCAGTAGCACTAGGACTTGCCCAGGAATTTAAGTCTTTGTGGTGTAGACTGCCTTTCAGGTTTATTTAGAACTCCAGAGCCCTTTAGCCTGTGGTGGGGCAGGGGGTTAGCTGGAATTCAGATTGTGACCACTGGGATGAGTGATTCCCCTCTGGGAAGGGCTGATCTAAAAGCTGCCTACTTGGGCACCAGATAAATTCAGCCCTGTTTTGCTTTCTGCTATGACAGGCAGCACTGAGTTTCAATGCAACGTCCCACAATCACTGTGTTCTCCTTCCTCCAGGCACACAGATGCTCTCTCTGCACCATGTGACCACTGCCAGGTAATGGGGGAGGGGTGGTGTCAGCAATCTAAGACTGTCATTTTCTGCCCTCTTCAGTGGCTCTTTCCTTGCTGTGATGTTAACACCAGGTACTGTGATGGCTCACCTGAATTTTAGTTCTTATGAAGGTGCTTTCTTATGTGAATTGTTTTTTAATTTGATGTTCTTACTGAAGGATGACCACTGGAAGGTTCTATTTGGTCATCTTGCTTGGCCTTCTCCCTTCATGCTTCCTTTTAATTAATATCATAATATATATTTACATTCACTATATTTGCATGCAATAAAATGCCCTTATAAACATACTGTTTGATGTGTTTTGACAAAATTATATATCTATGTAACCATCATAACAAAAAGATATCTCACAACTTTTAGAAGTCAACATCTTCTCTTCCAATACCAGGCAACAACTGATGGAAAATCTATAAATATATGCCTGTAATCCCAGCACTTTGGGAGGCCGAGGTGGGTGGATCACGAGGTCAGGAGATCAAGACCATCCTGGTTAACACAGTGAAATCCCGTCTCTACTAAAAACACAAAAAAATCAGCCGGGCATGGTGGTGGGTGCCTGTAGTCCCAGCTACTCAGGAGGCTGAGGCAGGAGAATGGCATGAACCCGGGAGGCAGAGCTTGCAGTGAGCTGAGATCATGCCACTGCCCTCTAGCCTGGGTGACAGAGCAAGACTCTGTCAAGAAAAAAAAAAAAAAAATCTATAGATAGTTTGCCTTTCCTAGAATTTTATGTGATTAGAATTATATAGAATGTTTTTCATCGTGTCTGCCTTGTTTCATGCAGCAAAATACTTTCCATATTTATCAATATTACTGAAAGTATCAGTATATCCTTCCTTTTTATTGTTGAGTAGAATTCCATTGCATGGACATTTGCTTGTCCATTCACCTGTTGATAAACACTTGTATAATATCTAGATTTTTATTATTATGAATAAGTTGCTATGTACACTCATGCATAGTGACTTTATGTGGGCAATGTGTTTTTCTTTTTGGTAAATATCTAAAAATCAGATTTCTGGTTTGTTTAAAATAGGACTATTTACATTTTCTACTTCTCTTTTGGTAAGTCTTATCAATTTATGTCTTTAAAGGAATTTGTCTGTTTTATCTGTTTTGTTGAATTTATTAAGATAATGTTGTTTATAGTATCCCCTTATTATTTTTAGTATCTATAGGATCTGTAGTGAGCTCCCTTACTTTATACCTTATATAAGTAGTCTGTTTCTTCTCTCCATTTTTTAATCAGTCTAGCTAGAGGTTTATAGATTGTATTAATCTTTTTCAAGAGCCTCCTTTTTATTTCTTTGGTTTCATCATTTGTTTTTAACTCATTGATTTTCTCTTACCTTTATTATTTTCTTTCTTATATTTGCTTTAGCTTTAATCATCTATTTTCCAGTTTTCAAGATAGAAGCTTAGATCAATGATTTGATGTTTTCATTTCTTTTCTTATTTTAGTGGCTAATTTTTTTTTATATTTTTACATTTTTATTTATGATTAACATAATAATTATACATATTTATGGGGTACAATGTGATATCTTGATACATGTATAAATTTTGTGATGGATAAAATCAGGGTAATTGCCATACCCATCACCTTTAACATTTATCATTTCTTTGTGATGAAAATATTCAAAAACCTCTATTCTATTTTGAAATATATGAAACATTATTATTAACTGCAGTCACTCTACTATGCAATAGACAACCGGAACATATTCCGCCTATCTAACTGTAGCTTTGTTAGTTACTCTGCCTGGGACACACTCGGGAAGGGGAACATCACACAATGGGGCCTATCACGGGGAGGGGGATGGGGGAGGGATTGCATTGGGGAGTTATACCTGATATAAATGATGAATTGATGGGTGCTGACGAGTTGATGGGTGCAGCACACCAACATGGCACATGTATACATATGTAACAAACCTGCACGTTATGCACATGCACCCTAGAACTTAAAGTATAATTAAAAAAAAAAAAAAAGTAGGATTTCAATAAACACTTCTTGAATGAAAAAAAAAGATAAAAATAATTTAGTAACTCAACCAAATATGAAATTAACATGCAAAATCAATGAACTACTTATACACCAATAATAACCAGTTAAAATATATAATGAAAGTAAAAATATAAAGTAACAACAAAAGTCACAAAATAAGAATAAACTTGAAAACTGACTAATACCTATACAAAAAACACTTTAAAACCTTCAGGAAGACACGAAAGTAGGTATCAATACAAACAAATGAATGCATATCTCTTATTCTTGCATACAACCACAACATCATCAAAATGTTAGTTCTCTCTAAAACAATTTATAAATTAAATTCAATCTCAGCAAAAATAACAAAAAGAGTTCTTGTAGCTAGAATGTTCATGCTAAAGTTTATAGGAATAATGCAATATACATGTAAAATTATCTAGAAAAACACTAAAATGAAAGAATTATGAGAGGGACGTAGACCTTGAAGATGTTAAAACACATAAGAACTAGCTTGCAGCACCTACAGTAAAATGCTGTGATACTGGAATGACACAGCATAATAATGTGTTCACAAATTTGGCTTTTGTTTTTTTGTTTTTGTTTTTGAGATAGGGTCTTGCTCTGTCATCCAAGCTGGAATGCAGTGTCATGATCTCAGCTCCTTGCAACCTCCGCCACCCAAGTTCAAGCGATCCACCTGCTTCAGCCTCCTTAGTAGCTTGGGCAGCAGGTGTGCACCATCACACCTGGCTAATTTTGTTGTATTTTTTGTAGAGACAGGGTTTTGTCATGTTGCCCAGGCTGGTCTCAAACTCCTGAGCTCAAGCGATCCAGCCACCTCAGCCTCCCAAAGTGCTGGGATTACAGGTGTGAGCCACCATGCCCAGCCTAGATTTTGGTTTTGACATACTATTTCTAACTAAAATAAACCGGATCTCAGAGAAATGGCCAATTTCATATCTAGGACACAGAAGGTGTAAAGTGAGCCTGGAACATCCATTCCATGTGCCACGAAGTAAAGAAATGCTTATGAAGTAACCAGGACATGTTGAAAGAATGCAAGAACCAGCTTGAATGCCAAGTCATAATATAATAATTAATAAATATCAAAGCAGAATTCAAGCTCAGATATGAGACTGCAGAACTTGAGCTGTGTGTGTGTATGTGTGTGTGTTGGTGAGAGATCAAATATTTATTTCCCATAAAAATATAATAGATAATGCTTAAAAATGAAAATAAAATATGAAATAGTAGCCATATAAGCATTTTATTTAAAAGTTCAATGATTAATATGAAAGATATCAGCTAAAAGTGTTTAACTGATTTTAGACATTGAAAAATAGTGGGGAACAAGAACTACGGTTTGGTCAAAAGTTTTATAGAACTATTTGACACTTTAGGCTGGGCGCAGTGGCTCAGGCCTGTAATCCCAACACTTTGGGAGGCCAAGGAAGGCAGATCGTGAGGTCAGGAGATCGAGACCATCCTGGCTAACATGGTGAAACCTCATCTCTACCAAAAATACAAAAACAATAGCTGGGCGTGGTGGCGGGCGCCTGTAGTCCCAGATACTCAGGAGGCTGAAGTAGGAGAACAGCATAAACCCAGGAGGCAGAGCTGGCAGTGAGCCGAGATTGCACCACTACACTCCAGCCTGGGCAACAGAGCGAGACTATGTCTCAACAACAACAACAACATCAACAACAAAAAGAACTATTTGACACTTTAAACTTTATGAATGTATAATTTTAATATAAGTACAAGCATTTTATTTTTATGTTTTAAAAAATTTGTATAGATTTATGAGGCATAAGTATAATTTTGTTACATGCATAGATTACATTGCAGTAAGTCAGGGCTTTTAGGCATCCATTACCCAAATAACATGTATTGTACCCATTAAGTAATCTCTTGTCATCCACCACCCTCCCCCACCTCATCCTTCTAAGTCTCCATTGTCTATTATCTCACACTCTACATCCATGTGTACACATTATTTAGCTCCCACTTATAAGTCAGAACATGTGATATTTGGCTTTCAGTGTTTGACTTCTTTTATCAAATGGCCTGCAGTGCCATCTGTGTTGTTACAAAAGACATGATTTCACTTTTTTTAATGGCTGAATGGTATTCCATTATGTATATATACTACATTTTCTGTATCTAGTCTTCCATTGATGGACGCTTAGGTTGGTTCCATATCTTTGTTATTGCAAATAGTGCTGTGATAAACAGGTATCTTTTTGATGTAATGATTTCTTTCCTTTGGATAGATACACATTAATGGGCTGCTGTGTCAATAGTAGTTCTATTTTTAGTTCTTTGAGAAATCTCCATATTGTTTTCCATGGAGGTTGTACTAAGTTACAATCCCACTGGCAGTTTCTAGGAGTTCCATTTTCTCCACATCCTCCTCAATATGTTACTTTTTTGTCTTTTTAATGATATCCATTCTGACTAGTGTAAGATAATGTTTCACTGTGGTTTTAATTTGTATTTATCTGATGATTAATAATGCTGAGCACTCACTTTAAGTCAAAATCTTTCCTTGACTCCATTTATATTACACTTAACATTTCACTCTTAAAGCAAGTTGTGGCTTGCTTTACACCCATAGCTTGTTGAGTTCAGTCTTTCCTCTTAAATTCACTTCTATAATTTTTCTGAAAAAAATAATTTTTCTTTAGAGATCAAAATTACAAAGAGTTTGGAATATCACAGTATGCCATATCATTCCAGTTAATAGGCACTGCTATAAAGCACAAGCTTCCTTCGATTCTGTCAACTCCTATTGAGAGACAGGACTAGCTGGAATTTCCTAGGCTGACTAAGAATCCCTAAGCGTAGCTGGGAAGGTGACTGCATCCACCTTTAAACACAGGACTTGTAACTTAGCCCACACCCGACCAATCAGAGAGCTCACTAAAATGCTCATTAGGCAAACACAGGAGGTAAAGAAATAGCCAATCATCTATTGCCTGAGAGCACAGCAGAAGGGACAAGGATCAGGATATAAACCCAGGCACTGGAGCCGGCAACAGCACCCCCGCCCCACCAATATGGGAGCTCTGTTTTCATTCTATTAAATCTTGCAAGGGCACTCTTCTGCTCCGTGTTTTGTTATGGCTCGAGCTTTCGCTGGCAGTCCACCACTGCTGTTCGCTGCTGTGGCAGACCCACCGCTGACTTCCATCCCTGTGGATCCAGCAGGGTGTCCACTGTGCTCCTGATCCAGCAAGGCACCCATTGCCACTCCCTATCTGGCTAAAGGCTGGCCATTGTTCTTGCACAGCTAAGTGCCTGGGTTCATCCTAATTGAGCTGAACACTAGTCACTGGGTTCCACAGTTCTCTTCCATGACCCATGGCTTCTAATAGAGCTATAACACTCACCGCATGGCCCAAGATTCCATTCCTTGGAATCTGTGAGGCCAAGAACCGGCAGTCAGAGAACACGAGGCTTGCCACCATCTTGGAAGTGGCCCATCGCCATTTTGGGAGCTCTGGGAGCAAGGATCTCCCAGGTAACACTATATTCCCTCTTACTTAGAGAACTGCAAGTTGTTCAGCATTTTTCACATATTTGTTGGCCACCTATATGTCTTCTTTTGAGAAGTATCTGTTCATGTCTTTTGACCATTTTTTAAATGGGTTTATTTGATTTGTGCTTGTTGAATTGCTCTCAGATACTATGCTCACTACCGGGGTAATGAGATCATTTGTACACCAAACCCCAGTGACGTATGATTCACCCATGTAACAAACTGCACGTCTACTCCCTGAATCTAAAATAAAAGTTGAAATAAATTAAAATGTCCTATATGTTCTTCATGAACATATTTTAATCCATTTAATTTTGTTTAAGATAAAATTATAACTTCAGATACTGTTTCTTCCACTGCTTTAAAAATGTATGCTTTCATATCATTTTTTCTTATTTAAAAAACAAACTATTAGCTGCTCCTTCTGCAAAATACTTATCCACACTTCTTCATGTAGATAAATCTTATCTACTGTTTGGCTCTTAGCTTAGATGTCACTTAGATATCACTTCCCTCTTAGATAACACTTAGAAAGCCCTCCCTGACACCCTCATTTAATCCGTGAACACTTTTTCTTCCATCATGGCGATTATCACACCATTACATTAGACAGTAAATACTTAGTGTGAAACATTAAAATGTTGGCTCTATAAGGGCACAGGTTGGCATGTTCATGGCTGTATAATTTAGCTTGTATTACATGCCTGGCATATTTCAAATGCTCCATAGGTATCTGAAGTGAATTAAAAAAGAAAAAATAAAAAATAAATAAAAAAACAGGTCCCAAAGTCTTCCACAGAAAGAATGTATTATGGAATGTTTTACCCTAAGATGTTATACATATTAAAATAAAAGTCACTTGAAGAAAGTATAAATAATGCATAGATAATAGGCAGATGGATGAAAATTTGACAGTAGGATGATTTTCTCAGTGAATCCTAAACACTTGAAAGTCAAAATGAAGCATCTGGGCTCCAACAGGGGTTTGTAGTCTACTACCCATGGCCAAATCTACTTCAATGCCTGTTTTTGTAAATAAAGTTTTATTGAAATGTAGCCCATTAGTCTACAGATTCTCTTTGGCTTCTTTTGTTCTACAAAGGGAGAGTTGAGTATTTGCCACAGAAACCACATGGCCTGAAAGTATGAAATATTTACTATCTGGTCCTTTAAAAAAAGAAATTGCCGGCGCGGTGTCTCAGGCCTGTAATCCCAGCACTTTGGGAGGCTGAGGCAGGCAGATCACAAGGTCAGGAGACAGAGACCATCCTGGCTAACGCGGTGAAACCCAGTCTCTACTAAAAATACAAAAAAATTAGCCAGGCGTGGGGGCTGAGGCAGGAGAATGGCGAGAACCCTGGAGGCGGAGCTTGCAGTGAGCCGAGATCGCACCACTGCACTCCAGCCTGGGCGACAGAGCCAGACTCCCTCTCAAAAAAAAAGAAAAGAAATTGCCACTCCTACTCCAACAAAAAGTCCCTTCTTGCCAAAGACCAAACCTGCCTGAACTATTAGTACCATTTAATATTCCACATTTAATGTACTCATGTTTGTCATTTTGCTACCTAAATTTTTACATTTTTGCTTCACCAAATGAGAATCGTTAGAGATATTAAGAAGGGAATTAAATAAACAGCAATGACATCATTCAGTACAAATAGAACTAGTAAAGAGAATCTTGAGAAAACAACAAATTTTAAAATGCAAATTATATGCAAATTCAAGAATGCTAATGAAGTAAGTAATCTCAGTTGTCAAAGTAGAATTTAATTAAGGATTAACAGGTGACCCTAAAACGTTTACAGGTTCATCATTAGGACTTTAGGAATTTTTATATCATTATTATATTCTCTTTCTTATTCTTGCATGTGGCAATCATACATATGAATGAGCTCTAACATTTTTATGTAGATTTTTACCTGATTATGAAAGTAATATTTTATTATTTTTATGTCTGCTGCAGAATATTTGCTTCTACTTAAAAGGTCTGGGCTAGACTTTTATTGTCCCCTTGGCATTATCTGCAAGTCAGATTCTCCCACTAAGCAAGCTCTCAGGAGACAACTTAATGTTCCAAGACTCTTTAGGCCTGAGTAACAGAGGAACACAGCAGATGATTCAATTAATGATTATCTTTTCTAAAAAATAAAGCAGTTCAAGTAATATAAAACATATTAGTTATTAATATGCACTGACATATCTAAATATGAATGGGATTTACAAACATCTAAGTAGAATTAAGTAACTAACAGTCATCATAATTTAGAATAATTGATAAAAATAGAAAAGAATAACAATACCAGAAAAGTATATTGACAAGATTATACATATTACTAATAATTAGGTTAGACAACTAATCAGTATTTATGACTCACTTCAGTTCACAAAGACATCATGAGAAGTCTCTCTTAAATCTTGTGTACACGATAGAAGGTATCTAATATCATGTTTGCCCTCTTGAGCAGTCCAAAAATGTGGAGATATGACAAATGGAAGACATATGACAAACAGAAGAGTAACCTCACTCTATATATTAGTGATTCTGCAGGATTTTCACATAGTATTGAACAGCAGAAAACTCCACTTGAATATTAAACAGGCATCTCCAATTTAACACGCCTTTATTAGTCAGGGTTCTCTAGAGGGACAAAACTAATAAGATAGATGTATATATGAAGGGGTGTTATTATGGAGAGCTGACTCACACAGTCACATGGTAAAGTCCCACAATAGGCCATCTGCAAGTTGAGAAGAAAGAAAGCCAGTCCAAGTTCCAAAACCTTGAAAGTAGGGAGGTCAACAGTGCAGCTTTCAGTCTGTGGCCGGAGACTGAAGGCCCAAGAGCCCCAGGCAAATTACTGGTGTAAGAGTCAAAAAGCTGAAGAACTTGGAGTCTGATGTTTGAGAGCAGGAAGCATCTAGCACAGGAGAAAGATGAAGGCTGGAAGACTAAGCAAGTCCTCTTCCACATTTTTCTGCCTGCTTTATTCTAGCCACGCTGGCAGCTGATTAGATTGTGCTCACCCACATTGAGGGTGGGTCTGCCTCTCTCAGTGCACTGACTCAAATTTTTTTTGTTGTTGTTTTGTTTTGTTTTTTGAGATGGAGTTTTGCTCTTGTCGCCCAGGCTGGAGTGCAATGGCTCAGTCTCGGCTCACTATAACCTCTGCCTCCCAGGTTCAAGCAATTCTCCTGCCTCAGCCTCCTGAGTAGTTGGGATTATAGGCACCTGCCATCATGGCTGGCTAATTTTTGTATTTTTAGTAGAGATGGGGTTTCACCATGTTGGTCAGGCTGGTCTCAAACTCCTGACCTCAAGTGATCCTCCCACCTCAGCCTCCCAAAGTGCTGGGAAAACAGGCATCAGCCACGGCACTCAGCCCACTGACTCAAATGTTAATCACCTTTGGCAACACGCTCACAGACACACCCAGGCACAATACTTTGCATCCTTCAATCCAGTCAAGTTGACATTCAGTATTAACCATCACAATGCCCAAAACTCATCTCCTAATTCTTCCCCTCAAACCGTTTTTCCCACATGATTGTCCATCTCAGTCAATGGCAACTTCAATGTTCAGGCTACTCAGGCCGAACACCCTGAGTCATCCTGGACTCCATTCCCTACCCTTTAGTCAATCTAACCTGGCAGATTTCCATACAAAACATATCCAGGACTGACTGACTACTTCCTACCATCTCCACCACTGTGTCAACGAAAAGAGTCGAACTCTGTGAAATATTTGAAGAGATTTATTCTAAGCCAAATATGAGTGACCATGGCCTGTGACACAGCCCTCAGGAAGTCCTGAGAACATGTGCCCAAGGTGGTCGAGACGCAATTTGGTTTTATACATTTTGAGAGGCATGAGACATCAATCAAATACATTTAAGAAACACATTGGTTTGGTCCAGAAAGGTGGAATAACTCAAAGTGGGGGCTTCTAGGCTATAGGTGAATTTAAACATTTTGTGGTTGACAATTGGTTGAGTTTGTCTAAAGACCTGGGATAGACAGAAAAAATGGAATGTTCAGGTTAAGATAAAGATTGTAGAGATCAAAATTCTTAGTCTTAGAGTGACTGCCCTTAGAGGCTATAGGTGACAAATGTTTCCTATTCAGATCTTAGTTAATCTGTTTAGGATTGGGAGGGTCTGGAAGAAAAAGATCTAGCTATGTTAATAGAGATTGTTCACAGATGCAAATTTTCCCCCACAAAGAATAGCTTTACAGGGTCATTTCAAAATATGGCAAAGAAACATGTTTTGGTGTAAAATATTTGGATTTTCTTCTTTGTCTCGTAATGTTATGCCAGAGTCAGTTTGGAAAGTAAATCATGATATATAGGATTAAATAAAATGCATCTGATGAGAATGTATGATTTGTAGGGCATGACTCCCCAGATCCCTTCTTAGATAAGAATTTGGGCAAGATAAAAAAAAAAAAAAATCAGAGTTTAGTCCTCAACTGGAACTCTTGCAGGTGCTACCATCTTTGATTATTGTACTAGCCTTCTGTCTGGTCTCATTGTTTCCACTCTTCCATGCTAAAGTTCTCCCTTCACATAGACTTAACATATGCATTTAAAATAAAGTCAGAGTATAAAATCCTTCAGTGCCTTTCCATCTCATTCAGAGTAAAAATCAAAGTGTTTTACATTTGTCTGCCCTCTCCTCAACATCTCTCTGCTCATATCTCCTACTACTGTCCTCCTATTCTACTTCAGCCACACTGGCGTATTCCTTGTTGCCTTGTTTCTTAAACACACTATGCACATTCTACTATGCACAATGAAACTGTTCCTTTGCTACTCCCTCCCAGGGACTTTCTTCCTTTAGATAGCCACGTAGCCCATTGCTTCACATTCTTCATATCTTTGCTCAAATACAGTTGGCTCTTGTCATTCCTATCAGTAATGCTATCGAATATGTTATATTCAATAGAGCCTATAATAGTGCCTGAAACATTGAAGGGGTTCAAAACATAATTGTTATGAATGATATTGGTTAGAGGGAAGAAGGGAGTTTTCTATTAACTGTTCAGAAGCAGAAGATGTCACCCGGGAGGATTGCAACTCAGCATTCAGCATAGACTGAATCAGGAAACCTAGAGAAGTAGGTACTCTCTCCCAGACAGAACTCTTAAAGAGGCACTAAGGGAAGAATTGCCAAGATTAATTACATCTTAGCAACAAAACAATTTTTACTATCAGACAAAAATATCCAAGGGAGAAAAAAGGATTGTCATAATCTGCGCCCATACATCCACATACTATCAAGGCCAGAGACAGAAAGCTGGGGCTCCCCCATAATGTAACAGCTCCTGATTTTATGCAATTTCTACAGTATATGATGGAGGGCTGGGGCAAAGTGGAAAGTGAAAGATAAAACCCATATATAAAGCACAAGACAAGGAATAAGCTGACGGCTTATTTAAGTTTTTGATGAAGTTTAGGCATCCCCAACTAGGAAAGACTTGGATTCGGGTGGAGAGAAGATTATTTATTCTATTTTAAGATGCATGTTTTCTCTGCATCTTGGAATCTGTGCATCTTAATATGCACATTACAGACCCTTAAGACACTTTAGAGATGCATCTTAGAGTCTGTGATGATTAATTTCAGGTGTCAACTTGTCTGGATTAAGGAATACCTAGAGAACTGGTAAAACATTATTTTTGGGTATGTCTTGGAGGGTGTTTGCAGAGGAGATTGGTGTGTGAGTATGTGAACTGAGTGGGAAAGATCTGCCCTTCTATTCTATCTGGGCCCCCAGACGAATGGATGTGGGCAAGCATCATCCAATCGACTAGAGGCCCAAATAGAATAGAAAGGGCAGAGAAAAGGTAATTCTTTCTCTCTGTCTCTCTCTCTCTCCCCTCCTCCCCTGCAGCTGGAATGCTTTTCTTCTCTTTCTCTTGGACATCAGCACTCCAGGCTCTCCAGCCTTTGGAATCAAGAACTTATACCAGCTGCCCCCTGGAGTGGTCACACCTTCAGCCTCTGATTATCAAATACACCATGAGCTTCCCTAGTTCTAAGGCCTTTGGACTTGGAATGAGCCATGCAACCAGCATCCCAGGGTCTCCAGCTTGCAAATGGCATGTCATGGGAATTCTGGGTCTCCCTAATCATGTGAGCCAATTATCCTAATAAATCCCCTCTCATCCTTCTATCTGTCTTTCTATCTCTCTATCTCCTATTGGTTCCGTTTCTCTGTAGAACCCTGAATAATAGACACTGGAATCTTACCTTTATGTCATCTTTTTTTCTCTTACATAGTAAATAATGATCTGTCTTAGAACCACTGGTGTCTTAGACTCAGTGAAATATGTTTAAGTCAAATTTGGAAGTATCAGCCAGGGTCAGCCAGATGAATTGTGCTAACAGAAGCTTTTGTCAGATGTTCACTGAGGCCCTCACTTGGGTATCTCATCTGAATAAAAGCAGAGGCTTTCTTCTTCAGGGCAAGAGTTTTTAAGTCTATCTGAAAAAGGAGCCATCTCCTTGAGCATATGCAGGCCAAATTCCCTAAGTCCTCTGCTTCCTTGCAGCCTGAGACCAGAATAAACATTTTGGTAGCAGGTCTTAAAGAAGCCATCCTCCCAGGGTTAACAAGAATTCTGGGCATAAATTGAGTTATATTTAAGCATTAATCAGGCTGCACTTTGACTCACTTCCTTGTAACCGAAAGTAATGTAGCTCTAGATACTGACCATTTGCATCCCTATTGTTCCTATAGATAAAATTTCTGACATTAGTCATAAGGTTTTTGTTTAAGATAGATAGGATCTCCACATTAGAATCATAAGACCTTTGTTTAAGCATTGTTTAAGCAGATCCTGACTTCCAGTGGCACAACTGACACCAACCAGTTCAAAGACCCTCCACAACAGAACTGAGTCAGCATGAGACTACAGTTTTTTCATCTCCCTGCCCCATGACTTCACCCTGCACTCTTCAGCCAATCAATGATCTCCACATTTAGGTCCACTCAGAAACTCTTAAAAGCCTTAGTCACAAACTCCATTGAGAAATGAATTTGAGGTTTCTTCTTTTCTCTTTGTTCAGTGGCCCCACAATTAAACCTCTTTCTCTGCTGCAACCTGGCATTTTGACATATTGACTTGCTGCACACATCTACCAAGTTTCTAACACCACCAAGAATAATAATTTCCAGACACCCCACGTTTGTTAAGTATTCAGCAACTAAAGCTCGTTGGCATGTGAATATCATCTTGGTTCCTTCTCATCATTCAAATTCACATATTAGAGAGATTATTTAATCATTATTTCATTGACATTTTATATTTATATTTTAGAGTTGAAGTCTCACTTTGTGACCCAGGTTGGAGTGCAGTGGCATGATCATAGCTCACTGAAATCTCAAACTCCTGTGGTCCAAGGATCCTGCAGCATCAGCCTCTCAAGTAGCTTGGATTTTATGTATAGGCAACTTTGCTCAGAGACTTTATTAACATTTTAACCAGCATTCCTTACCAAGGTCTTTTGAAGACTACAGAAATGCATCTAGGAGGGTGCTCCAGTGTCAATGTCAAGATCATGAAATAGAACCTTCCAGTGTACATCCTCTTGCAGAATCATTCATTTGAACAACTATTCACACACTAAAATACTTACATAAGAATTAGAGAAACCAGGTGAGAGATGACAGCACCTGGGTATAGAACAGAAATAAGAAATGCATTCAGAGTAAGATCAGTAATACCTTCCATATCTAGTATCTTAAATATTTATCTTCTATATTTAGAATATTCTGAGCTGTTAATTTTTAGTTTTGGATTACAATACTCCCAGATTTAATAGAAAAATGCCACTTATTAAAAGCAATGGGACTTATACAAATTTTGCCTTTAATAAGATGCTGAAATAGTATCCCACACAGACTAGTAGTATCTGTTTTCAGAAAACACCATTTTTATGAGCATTAGGACAAATAGCTAATACATGTGGGGCTTAAAACCTAGATGGTGGGTTGAAAGGTGCAGCAAACCACCATGGCACAGGGTGTATATAACAAATCTACAAGTTCTGCACTTGTATCCCAAAACTTAAAGTAAAATCGAAAAAAAAAAAAAAAAGGAAGAAAATCTCATTGTTACTCTGGTGTCTCTCAATATTTTCAAAACTGCTTTAAATGGAACCTCACTGGGAAAGCAGCTGCAAAAGCAACAACTCTGAGAGTTTATGAGCCTGGGCAAGCTGAGCAGAATCCATGGGGAACTGTCCTCTCCCAGCCTAACGCTGCCCTCCTGTATTTTGGCAGAGTACTCAAGCACAGCAGCAATTAAGAGATGATTGAAGAGGCTGGATACAAAAGTCAAAATCCTGGGTACTAAATGTAGGTACAGCTGTCACCATTGCAGGACGTGAAATGAGGAAATAGGGAGGAAACAGGATGTCCTACAGAATATTCAGAGAGCACTTTACACTCAGACAATTTGCTCTCAAAGGATAACAGCATCATCTTCTCAACAAATGCTCTAAATGGTAATGAAGGCTACCAATTGTAAATGAATGCTGACATTATAACTTATTTGAGTTATCTAATGTTGTTCATCAGATATTCAGTTGAGGCATTTTTTTAAGCCTAGGTTGGATGATGCATCTTATCAGAGCCTCTAGAGTGAAGCAGCAAAGCTTATTAGGAAAAAATGCCTCATGAATAAACAAAAGAATCCAAACTGAAGTATGTTTTCATTTGGTGGTTATTCTACAATGTTTTGTAAAATAGCTCATCCTCCACCATATAGCAATTTATTCCATTTCAAAATGGATGTGGATATTCATCTTTTTCAGGAGCAATGTAAAAATAAATATTGAAAGACAAAAATGAGGATCGCTAAAGTTTTTCTCTTTCTTATCGCCTCCCCAAACCTCTCTTACCATGTTTGGAGAGACTAATGTCTTGTGTGTGGGTCTTTTTTTTTAATAAGACCATTTGCCATTTATTTGATGACCCACTTCTTTCCCCTATTTCATTCCTTTTGAAATTGTTATAAGAAAGCAATTTCTTACTATTCACTTGAGGAAATTAGTTTGAGATCAAAACAGTTCTGAGGTCTGACCATGCAGTTCAGGTTTCCTATCATGGCCTTTCAAGATAATGTCCACATAAGTCCACACAACCAATTAGATGGCAATCTTTTTCCTCGTTTTTCAGTAAAAGCCAAGACCTCTGATTCACTAGTTATGGAATTTTTCCTTGAATCTCAGTGATGCAAAAATCCTATGGTACTTACTATGACACTTCTATTAACATAGTGGTAACAAACACTGTTTCTAAACTTTCCTATTCAGGAAAATAAGACTGTCTTCTAAATAAATTCTCTCTCAAAGCCTTCAACATTCTAATCCAATTAAGAAATAATACAGCAAATTATCCCTACTAACGCCCAAGTCTGGCACTTCAATTTTCTTTCCACCTCCTTCAGCCCTCCACTGCCATTTTCAAACTTACTAATAGAATACTGTCAAGTTAGGGTTCTTAGCTTGTAATATGCAGAAGGGCTATGGCTCCTTAGAGATCATTTGGAAACTTTATAATAAACATACACAGATGTCCACGGTATGTTCGTGTATGTGTGTGGTTGTGTTTTTAATATATAATATTTAAATTCTATGTTTGATAAACTATCATTTAATTTTGTTCTTTAGAAAATATAAATTAATTGGCTTTTGTGTAAGGAATTGTATTTCATAAGATTTTCAAGCACCACTAATGTATCCTGCAAACCGATTAAAACCTGACCAAATCCGACTATGGTCATTGGTAATTCTATATCCTGTTTAACAGGCACAGTTTTATCGTCAGTTATGTGGTCCTCGTGCCAAGAAAACCTATTTGTAGATATATAACTGGACCAACACGAGACCTACATAACTGTATACTTTTACAAAACTTCAGCCACCAGAGTCACTTGCAACTGTCCATCGATAAACAAATATAGCCCTTTAAACAATGGCATTGTAACTTTCCAGCTAGCACCTCACAGAGCTGAATAATGATACTTCATTGCTATAAGCATTTTTCAGCAAGTTAGCTTCTAAAGCCAAGCTGGGTTTTGAAAGGCTTTTTTTAATGCAATGGCATTTTTGAGCTCCTAAGCATCAATAATTTTGAGTGCAATTAACTGGAGGTTGCACAAGATTTTGGGGAAAATGTGCAAATAGGAGAAAATAATGTATTTACTTTCAAGCACAGGGACTAATTCCAGCTTGAAGGAGTAATGCAGTCCAAAATACAAAACAAACACACACACAAAAAAAACCACCAATGAATAAGACATGAAGTAATGACTAGATGAATTTAATGGCTCTTTACTGAGTGACGTTTGAAAAACAATTGATCAACTCTCTATTTCACTTTGATTGAATAAATATAGCTTGTGTTTTTATTAAGGAAAAGCACCATAATCACATCACTCCAAATTATAATTAAGTGATTGGTTATCTAATTAGAAGTTCATATGTCTCCTATTTTTAATAAATCTTCAAGTCTTCATTTAATGCAGTATGCATCCTGTACCTTTGGAAAACAATCACCCAGTGTTCAAAAAAAAAAAAAAAAAATGCTTAACTCTTTTCACTGTCTCTGAACAAGGAGCTGAAAATCCAGGCTTCTGTTCATGTTCTGCTACCTGCAGTCTGGATAAACTTACAGCTATTAAATTTTTACAAGCTAGTATGTGCGCATATGTACAATAGGGATAATTTTGCCTTTCACAGAGTTTTGGTGAATATAAAATAAAATAATGAAAATGTGTTTGAAAATAAATACCACGGGGGGGGCGGAGCAAGATGGCCGAATAGGAACAGCTTCAGTCTCCATCTCCCAGCGCGAGCGACACAGAAGACCGGTGATTTCTGCATTTTCAACTGAGGTACTGGGGTCATCTCACTCGGGAGTGCCGGACAATCGGTGCTGGTCAGCTGCTGCAGCCCGACCAGCGAGAGCTGAAGCAGGGCGAGGCATCGCCTCACCTGGGAAGCGCGAGGGGGAAGGGAGTCTCTTATCCTAGCCAGGGGAACTGAGACACACAACACCTGGAAAATCGGGTAACTCCCACCCCAATACTGCGCTGTAACACTGGCACACCGGAGATTATATCCCACACCTGGCCGGGAGGGTCCCACGCCCACGGAGCCGCCCTCCTTGCTAACACAGCAGTCTGCGGCAATCTAAGGGCAAGGCAGCAGCGAGGCTGGGGGAGGGGCACCCGCCATCGCTGAGGCTTAAGTAGGTAAATAAAGCCGCTGGGAAGCTGGAACTGGGTGGAGCTCACAGCAGCTCAAGGAAACCTGCCTGTCTCTGTAGACTCCGCCTCTGGGGACAGGGCTCAGCTAAAGCAGCAGAGGCCTGTCCAGACGCGAACGACTCTGTCTGACAGCTTTGAAGAGAGCAGTGGATCTCCCAACACGGAGGTTGAGATCTGAGAAGGGGCAGTCTGCCTGCTCAAGTGGGTCACTGACCCCTGAGGAGCCTAACTGGGAGACATCCCCCACTAGGGGCAGTCTGACACCCCACACCTCACAGGGTGGAGTACACCCCTGAGAGGAAGCTTCCAAAGCAAGAATCAGACAGGTACACTCGCTGTTCAGCAATATTCTATCTTCTGCAACCTCTGCTGCTGATACCCAGACAAACAGGGTCTGGAGTGGACCTCAAGCAATCTCCAACAGACCTATAGCTGAGGGTCCTGACTGTCAGAAGGAAAACTATCAAAAAGGAAGGACACCTATATCAAAACCATATCAGTACGTCACCATCATCAAAGACCAGAGACAGATAAAACCACAAAGATGGGGAAAAAGCAGGGCAGAAAAGCTGGAAATTCAAAAAATAAGAGCGCATCTCCTCCTGCAAAGGAGCACAGCCCATCGCCAGCAATGGATCAAAGCTGGTCAGAGAATGATTTTGATGAGATGAGAGAAGAAGGCTTCAGTCCATCAAACCTCTCAGAGCTAAAGGAGGAATTACGTACCCAGCGCAAAGAAACTAAAAATCTTGAAAAAAGAGTGGAAGAATTGACAGCTAGACTAATTAATGCAGAGAAGGTCATAAACGAAATGACAGAG
>NC_045436.1:83169556-83188666 GCF_002776525.5 Piliocolobus tephrosceles | reverse complement strand
CTAGAACTAGATGTACCATATGACCCAGCCATCCCACTACTGGGTATATACCCAAAGGATTATAAATTATGCTACTACAAAGACACATGCACACGTATGTTTATTGCGGCACTATTCACAATAGCAAAGACTTGGAATCAACCCAAATGTCCATCAGTGACAGACTGGATTAAGAAAATGTGGCACATATACACCATGGAATACTATGCAGCCCTAAAAAACGATGAGTTTGCGTCCTTTGTAGGGACATGGATGCAGCTGGAAACCATCATTCTTAGCAAACTATCACAAGAAGAGAAAACCAAACACCGCATGTTCTCACTCATAGGTGGGAACTGAACAATGAGCTCACTTGGACTCAGGAAGGGGAACATCACACACTGGGGCCTATCATGGGGGGGGGAGGGGGGAGGGATTGCATTGGGGAATTATACCTGATATAAATGATGAATTGATGGGTGCTGACGAGTTGATGGGTGCAGCACACAAACATGGCACATGTATACATATGTAACAAACCTGCACGTTATGCACATGTACCCTAGAACTTAAAGTATAAAAAAAAAAAAGAAAACTTATATAATACAAGATCAATATACAACATTCATTTTTATCTCTACATATTAGCAGTATGCAATTAAATTTGAAATTTCAAAATCATCACAGATCATAAAATACTCAATACTTAATGATAAATCTGACAAAATATGTGTAAGATTTGTACACTGAATAAAAAATTATCATAAAGTTAAAAAAATAAAAAAATAAAAAAAAAAGAAAATAAATACAACTTGCTATGTCAAGGAAAATTATTATTTGTTATAATTATATGCATAATTTTACTTAACACATAATTATAATTATTGCATAATAATAATTATAGTTATAGTTATATAATTAATTATATGTAATAAATTGCATACAACTCTTCGAATATATGCCTAAGTGTCATTCAAATTCATTATTATCTAAAGCAAATGTCAAATTTTGCCTCAGCCACTAGAGTGAAATAGATACATCCTGGATCTTCCACCTAAAGTCTTGCTAGTCAAAGGAGAAGAGGAGTAGATTTAGGTACATTACTATTATGTTTTTTAAAGGTATTTTCACCTTCAAAATTAGATGACAAGATGTATAAATATAAATTTTATATGATTTATTTAATATTAACTAAATAATCACAGGTAGACAGAAAGACCACTTAGGAACCACAAGTCTGTGACTTTCAAATAAGGATCAACATCTTGACTGCATCGCTTCCTTCATTTCACTTATCCTTTTAGTCAATGACCAAATATCCTACATATACCTTAAATATGTCTGTCTCCCTTTATCCATTTGAACATTGCTACTATTCCTATTCCCATTCAGTATACTATCACACAATGCGGTAGAGATACTCAACCATTACAAAGTAAGAAAACCAACATTTCCCGAATTTTGTTACAGTCTCCCATCAATTCTAAAAGCATGAATTAAAAATCCTATAATTGCAGAGCACTGTACTAGTTTGACTCAATTAAAGTTGTTTAGAATGATTCGTCTTCTTCAAATTATCATATCAACTCTTTACCCATGCATAAACCCATACCAAGTTGTATTTCAAGATTACGCAGGATATTAAGACTTAATAAAGTGCATTTAAGGACCAGCAGAGCAATCTTTATTTACAAATCATAATACTATCACCATAACGTTGCGTATTATTTGCAGGATTGGCATTATCTTTCATAAACACTAACTCAGTAAACTCTCACTAATCACCAACTAAATACAGAAGAAAATATATTTGGTTCTCTTCTCCAGATCATCCTAGCCACTCCCCATTTCCACATTCTATATTTTAACCACATAGAAAATTTTTCAGTTTTCAAATGTGCCATTTTCTTTCTCACTGCAAAGTCTTTTTCAAATGCTGATGCCTTTCCTCGGACATTCTTTGCCCAGACCGCATTCCTTCAATTACCTTTAATTTACACATTGTTCATGTTTCTTTTCCTTTTTTTTTTTTTTTTTTTTTTTTTTTTTTTTTTTTAAACAGACGGGATCTCACTATGTTGCTCAAGCTGGTCTTAAACTGCTGGGTCCAGCTGATCCTCCTGCCTCAGCCTCCCAAAGTGCTGGGATTACAGGCATGATCCATGCATATAGTCAGTTTTTCTTAAAGTCACTCTGGGAAGGAAGCCTCACCTGACTATTCTAGATACAAGGACCTCTGATAAAAGTTTACATTGTATCCTCTTACTTCTCCCAACACAGTGATTGACAGAACTGTTATAATAACTCGATTCATTTCTTCCCCATTGTATTGTAAGCTTCATGAAAGCAGGACTGTGTCATTCTTGCTCTTTTTTTTTTTTTTTTTTTTATCTTAAGCATGTAATACCATTTCTGGTATCCATTAGCAGCTCATAGTATTTGTTGAATCAATTAAGGCTACAGAGCTCCACATCTACATCTTGTGTGACTCTTTCCTATCTTTTGAGCCCTTATCTATCTCCGTCAGATCACATTAATATGTCTAACCCCAAATTTTTATTTTACCTTTCCTTGTTACTTGTTAATGGTATAATAGCTTTTAGCCTCTTGTATCAATCAGTATGCTTAGTTACAAGCAGTAAAAATTCTCACTCTATTAATTTTAAGTAACTCACAGAATCTCCAGATGAGCCCAGCAATTAGTCATAGAGACTTCTCCACCAGGGAAATGCCCAGCTTTGTATCACAAAACTGGTCTCATGAAAACAACATGACTATCACCTGTGGATACAGACACCTTAAAACCTCCACGAATGCTGCAATGCCAGCCACTGGGTGCTCCTGCTACACCCCTTACTACTATTGCCTGTTGCTTCTGGAAAGTGGATGCAGAAGTGGCCACCACCTTGCTTCACCAGAATGCATTTTGAATTGTTCCTACTTTATCTGAGGATATATATCTGCTTCATCTGCTTTTCAGAGCTAAGTCAAGGGTCATGCCTATACAGATGCAAGGAAGGCTTAGAAGGGAGGTTCTCTAGTGAGAGGTAGATGCAATCTCCTGAGTTATCAGAAGCTTCAAATATTGAGGTTAGGGTGAGGCTAAAAGGGGAAATGTTTACTATATCCCCACACAATTACTTTAAGAGTGTGCATGGATAAATGGGCAAAAATCCTACCTTATTGTTGTATTATATCTCTCAAAGCACCCAGAACAATGTTCTGCATATAATAAAATATAAATGATTAATATTGTAATATAGAAGAACTTCAATAAAAAATAACAAACAAAATCAAACAATGCCACACAGAAGAGCTCCAAAAATCCCAGTTGTAAGCAGAGACCAAATATTACCACAGTCCCTGTAACCTTCTTATTTATGCTACACCATCTGTGACATTACAAAAATCTAAGCCTACTTAAATGTGGTACAAAATATGTGAAGCAAATTCTCCTTTCAGTAGCTAGCAGGTGCTTGACTGCTTAGCAACATGGAATAATGGAGTGATTAAGGGACTTCATAAAGAATATTGTAGAGCTACACAGTATTAGGAAGAAGACATCATGTGGCATGCAGAATGCAACCCTTAATAGTAGATTCTCAGACAGCTGGTCACCAGCACCACTGTGAGGAATGACTGGCAGACAGAAGCTATAAAATTGGACTCATTTATCTCTTAAATGCAAGCATTCCACCAATGCAGCAATGAAAGAGAGATTGAAAACAGATTATACGATCTCTGAATAAGAAAACAGTCGTCTTGTTTCCTTCTACTAGAGCAATTATTTGAATTAGAGAATACTTAGTAGATTTTGAAACTTCATTTCACAAAGCCAGAACTAATAAAGATACACTGACATGGTATTATTTAGGTGAACAAAAAAGATAGATTTTTATTTTGTGCTAGAAATATTGAAGTGTCCATATTTGAATGAGATTCCTGCAGCAGGCTATAACCAGGCCAGATGAAGAACAATTATACGACTAGCTTGCTTTTTACTTCTAAGCTTGGATATAAGATTTAATCTGTGCAGAAGCAATTTCAAAAAGTCCACATAAAAGAGATTACTATGGCTTTTCTTTTCACACACAAATCTGTTCAATAAAATCCTAATATCTAGTATCTGGTAAACATTCAGAAAAAATACAGAAAGAAAAGTTCAGAAAAGAAAAAGAACCATCTATTTAATGGTTTACCCTATGATGACAGGATTTCTTACACAGCTTTATATCTTGCACATAGAATAAAAGGCCTGAATAGTGTTGACTAAGACCCTTGAGAAATCTTTCAGTTCTTCATATCTTTTTGGAAATGTTTAAGATTTCAAGTCATGCCCAAAAAGACATCTACCAAAAATGTTCTTCAAAATGTCTACAATAGGAAAATTCAGTGCCATTCAGTAACGTTTGCTTTAGTCCTGATAAAAATACTAGATTGGAAAAAATGTAGGGATAAATTAAACAACTGAAAGGTGTGGCTCCCCACAACTTGCACATGCCTTAACCTAAAAATATTCCTTTAAATAAAAAGAAGATACAAATAAATACTTTCAGAATGATGCTCTTTTTACAATAATGGCAACATTGAATATCCTTTATGCCCATAAATGGCAGAGACTACTAACAATCCTCTGTAATCCATTTTACTTTCATTCTTTAGGGCTCCTGTTCTCACAGGCACTAATTTTTACCTAAACATATAGCTATTGGTCATAAAAGGAGCATTTCTCAAGCTCCCTCACAGCTGGGCATGGCCACATGCCTATTCCAGACAATGGAATAGAAGCAGAATGTTTCAGAGTAGCTTCAAGGAACCTTACTTAAATGACAGCCAGTGCAGGCCCTTTTGAACCTTTTTGACCTTGTCCTTTTCTCATTCCACCACTTGGAATTTACATGTGCTGATCACGGTTTCGAACCAAGGAGAAAAAGCCCATTTTCTAGGTGGCAAAGGGGAAATCTAGAAGGAAACTGATTCTTTGTCCTATCTGCTCTGAACTTTTGTAGGGGAGAGGCCAATCTTTCTGTTTAAACGAGTGCTATTGTGGGTGTGAATTACTTAAAGGCAAACCTAAGTCTTTATACACACACACTAATACAATGTGTGTAGGCAGTTGCTACTAGTAGCCTACTCAATATCCCTTCTCCTAATTTTATAATAAAAAAGAATCACAATTATTTTGCAGAAACAATTTCCCTAGAACTCTGAAAAAAAATCATAATTGGCCAACTATATTCATGTCATTTCCATCATCATTCCAATATGCCACATACTCACTTTCTCAGCTTTCTTGGCACAAATTTGCCAAAGGAGTCAGGTCTGATGGAGGGGTAGAGAAGATTGTGGAATCATTTTTCTCCTTGATGAAAGGAAGTATCTTTTCTTTATGCAGTCATTTCCTACTGCCTGTAAAACCCTTGTATGAGGATGTGGCACTTGGGGTTGTGGCAGCCATCTTATAACCATAAGACAAGAAACTTTCTGGGAAAACAGCCAACAGCTAAAGAGTAGCAGGGGAAAGGGAGCTGGGTCCTACAGCCCTCAGCCATCCCACCAACCCTGGGATCAATGATCTTCAGGCTTCTTGATTATGTGAAATAATAAAAGGTTTTAAATCATTAAGTCACCATTAGTCATATATTCAATTACAGTAAGAAGCATCTTCTAACTAATATATTTTAACACATCTGTAGGAAAAAAAATGTAAAGTGACCTGTAGAGATTGAGATAACAAGTAGACTAACTTTTATATGCTTTGTAATGATAGGATTTGTTCACAACAAATATAAATCACATCGTAATAAAAAATAATAACTTTATTAAAAAGAATGACTAGAGTCATTCTTTAAATATTTGTTTAATTATCTTTGGTATGTTGCTTGAAATACTTTGTTTAAATTACCTTTATGATTGAATTATGTATTTGGATACAATGTACACTATCCAGGTGATGGGTACACTAAAAGCCTAGACTTCACTGCTATCAAATTCATCCATGAAACTAAAAGCCACTTGTACCTCTAAATCTATTCAAGTTTTAAAAAATTATCTTTATAATTGAAAATAAGCATTTTTGTGTGTTTTATTCTCATAGGTACTGTATCTTAATTCACTATCATTTTGTTAATAAATATTGATTTAATACATGGGTTATTTTATTTTGTATTTTAATACTTATAAGCTTTGAAATAAAATCCACTTTACAGAGAGTATATTGTATGACTACCTACTTAAAAATATATATTAGCAAAAATAAGTACAAGATTCAAGACATATAGGTAAGAAATTAGGAAATCTAAGTTAGTTGTTCAAAGAGAGTAAGAAAGTGTCTGAAATACAGCCTTTCTAGGATAAGAAAGAGTACAAAAGTAAGATAAAAGTAAAATACCTACAAAAGTAGGTTAAAAAAAAAATCTTACCCTACAAAAATAAGATAAAATTGTGGTACTATAGGTTATATTAGGGTGAAGCAGGAAGTAGAAGGTAGCCAGGAAAGGAAAAGGGAAGAGAGAGCAGTCTATACTTGCTTATAAGTGCCTGGTTTAATCCAGAAGAAAGCAAACTGATCAATAGCTGACTAAAATATGGAGAAGAATGAGAGCCAAAACCAGATTAAATTGTGTATCAGGATAAAGAAGAGAAATTGGAGAGGTGGTAAGAAATAGATATGAGATAGCATGATGTTGTTAGAGTATGCAGATAGCCAGACATGAGCAGGAGGGGGACCACTTGAGAAAAGAAAAGTCTGAGAAGTCTCAGACCCAAAGGACCACCCAAAATTTTCATAGCAATAGCATCTCTAATGCTGGAAGGGGTGGGCAAGAAGGAGATGAAGTACCTAGGCAGAAAGAAATGCCCTGGTATTCCTTTTAAGATGCCCCAGTAATCATTCACTCTGCAGTGAAAATGTCAGAATGTCACTAGGTACATGCTGATAAGGACAGAAAGAGGGCAAAAGAGGACATTCCTAAGAGGTACACTGCTGCCACAAGTACAGATGAGAGCAAAGGAGGACATTCCTAAGAAATATTCAGGTGCAACAGATAGACATTTGACTGCTATACAACCTTCCTGGAGTGACAGTAATGAGCAGGAATGCCATTAAGCAAGATTTATATTGATCACCAACTTGTGCATGGGTATTAACCAACATAATGAAGAATCCCATCAGCATGGGCGGGAAAAAAAGTGGAGACTTAAAGCAGAAGAAGGAAAAGTAGACAAAGGAAAAAGTGGAGACTTACTTAAGACAGAAGTGGGAACTTGAAAGGGAGCCCTACGTGTTAAAACTCACAGAGCAGGACCCTCAAAGTTGTTTTCCTGCAGGATCAGCCCACTCTTGTCTGGGAGAATACTTATTTTGTCCCACAACAAGCCCTTTTCTCCCTATTTCCTTTCAATAAAGCTTTCTGTTATCCTTAAATCATCTCTTGCCTGAAATCTTTCTCCCAAGTTGACAAGAACTGGGGATTTTTACTAAAAACGTGAGGCAATATTCAGAGAAGTGTAAAGGCAGAACAGGAATTAATTACACAAATATGACCTATCTAACACATTCATATCTGTGCATCTTATTGCACCTCATAAAACTGGGAGCAAATTTTAGTAAATTTCATTTTTAAATAATTTATACATGTACAGTGTATAAAATCCAAAAGGTGCAAAAGGGTAGAAAGTAAAATATAAGTCCTTATATTAGTCAATTCTCACATTGCCATCAAGAAATACCTGAAACTGGGCATTTTATAAAGAAAAGAGGTTTAATTGGCTCATGGTTCCACCGGCTGTACAGGAAACATGACTGGGGAGACCTCAGGAAAGTTACAATCATGGCAGAAGAGGAAGGAGGCATCTCTCCCATGGCTGAAACAGGAGGAAGAGGGCGGGGGAGGTGCCACACACTTTTAAACAACCAGATTTCATGAGAACTCACTATGACAAGAACAGCAAGGGGGAAGTCCACCCCCATGATCCAGTAACCTCCCACCAGCCCCCTCCTCCAACACTGAGGATTACAATTCGACATGAGATTTGGGGAGTCACACAGATTCAAACCGTATCATTCTGCCCCTGGCCCCTATCAAATCTCATGTCCTTCTCACATGGCAAAATACAATCAACCTTTCTCAATGATCCCCTAAGTCTTAACTCATTCCAGCATTAACTCAAAAGTTCACAATCCAAAGTCTCATCTGAGACAAGGCAAGTCCCTTCTCCATATGAACCTGTAAAATAAAAAACAAGTTAGTTACTTCCAAGATACAATGAGGGTACAGGCATTGGCTAAATACTACTGTCCCAAAAGGGAAAAATTAGCCAAAACAAAGGGGCTTCAGGCCCCATGCAAGTCCAAAACCCAGCAGGGCAGTCATTAAATCTTAAAGGTCCAAAATAATTTCCTTTGACTTCATGTCTCACCTCCAGGCCACATTGATGTAAGGGGTGGGCTTCCAAAACCCTGGACAACTACACTCCCGTGGCTCTGCAGAGCATAGCCCCTGCAGCTGCTTTCACAACTGGTAGTGAGTGCCTGTGGCTTTTCCAGGTGCACTATGCAAGCCATCAGAGGATCTACCATTCTGGGGTCTGGAGGACAGTGGCCTTCTGCTCACAGCTCCACTAGGCAGTGCCCCACTGGAGACTCTGTGTGGGGGTTCCAATGCCACACTTCGCCTCCATGCTGCCTTAGTAGAGGTTCTCCATGAGCACTCTGCCCCTGTAGCAGACTTTTGTCTGGATATCCAGGCATTTCCACATATCCTCTGAAATTTAGGCAGAGGTTACAAAGCCTCAACTCTTGCCCACTGGGCACACACAGGCTTAATACCACATGGAAGCCACTAATGTTTATGGCTTACACCATCTGAAGCAGCAGCCTGAGGCATATCTGGGGCCCTTTTAGCCACAGCTGGAGCTGACATGTCTGGGATGCGGAGATCAGTGTCCCGAGGTTACACAGGGGAGCAGGGGCCTGGGCCCGGCCCATGAAACCATTCTTTCCTCCTATGTCTCCAGGCCTGTGAATGGGAGGGGCTGCTGTGAAGGTCTCTGAAATGCCTTTGATACATTTTCCTCATTGTCGTGGCTATTAACATTGCACTCCTCTTTACTTATGCAAATTTCTGCCACTGGTTTGAATTCCTCTCCAGAAAATGGATTTTTCTCTTCTTCCACCTGAAGAAGAGGCTGCAATTTTCTAAACTTTTATGCTCTGCTTCCCTTTTAAATATAAGTTCCAGATTCAGATCATCTCTCTTCACACGCATATGACCATATGCTGTTAGAAACGGCCAGACCAAATCTTGAATACTTTACTGCTTAGAAATTTCTTCTGTCAGATACCCTAAATCATCACTCTCAAGTTCAAAGTTTGACAGGTCCCTGGAGCAGAGGCACACTGCTGCCAGTCTCTCTGCTAAAGCATAACAAGAGTGACTTTTACTCTAGCTCCCAACAAGTTCCTCATCTCGGAGACCACATCAGCCTGGACTTCACTATACATATCACTATCAGCATTTTGGTCACAATCATTCAAAAAGTCTCTAGAAAGTTCCAAACTTCCTTCATCTTTCTGTCTTTTTCTGAGTCCTCCAAACTGTTTCAACCTCTGCCTATTACCCTGTTCCAAACCTGCTTCCATGTTTTCAGGTATCTTTATAGTGATACCTTACTCCTGGTACCAATTTTCTGTATTAATCCATTGCCACACTGCAGTGAAGAAAAACCTGAAACTGAGTAATTTATAAAGAAAAGTGATATAATTGGCTCATCGTTCTGTAGACTTTATAGGAAGCCTGGCTGGGGAGGCCTCAGAAAACTTATAATTATGGTAGAAGGCAAAGAGGAAGGAGGAAAATCTTACATGGCCAGAGCAGGAGGAGGGAAAGGGATGTGCCACACACTTTTAAACTTTTAAGTGAGATCTCATGAGAACTCACTATTATGAGAACAGCAAGGGGGAAGTCCACCCCCATGATTCAATCACCTCCCACCAGGCCCCTCCTCCATTGGAGATTACAATTCAACATGAGATTTGGGTGGGGACACACATTCAAACTATATTAGTTCTCTTCCCTATCTGTCTCAAAGCCACCTAGGTGTTTTCCTAGCAGCAACAACCAGTACTAGTTTCTTGTGTCTATTGGGAAAAACTCATAAGTACACAACTGGGGCGTAGGGACAGGGAACAGAAATTTTTAGAATTGGAATTTGGAGTAAGATCTGAATGAATTAACAATTATTTATAGTTCATGAATTGGAAGACTTAATATTAAGATGATGATACTCCCAAATTGATCTATTGATCTACAAATTCAATACAATCCCCATCAAAAATCTCAGCTGCTTTTTTTTTTTTTTTTTTTGCAGAAATTGACAAATTGATCCAAAAATTCACATGGAATTGCAAAGGGACACAAAATAGCCAAAACAATCTTGAAATGAAGAACAAAGTTGGAGAACTCACACTGATTTCAAAGCTTACTACAAAGCTATTGTAATTAAAACCATGTGGCATTTGCCTGAAGGTAGATATATCAATGAACTATAATCAGGAATTCAGAAATAAATCCTTACATTTACATTCAAGTGATTTTCTAAACGGATGCCAAGGCAAGTAAAATAGACATGAGGATCCTTTTGGAGAAATGAAAATATCCTAAAATTGTGAGGATAGTTGCATAGCTCTGTGGCATTACTAAAATTCACTGAATTGTACACTTGAAATTGTTAAATATTTTGGTATATATGTTGTACCTCAAAGGTGTTTAAAAATAACAACATAATTTGTTTTATTTAAGTATTAGACATTAAAATACATTTTAATCTTATGTGTAAAGTTTTAATTTAAAGAGTCCATGTTTAACAATATTGTTGACACCCATAAAAATAATAAGGGTCTATTATTTTAGAGACAGAAAGTCAGAAAAGATGATCAGTTACAACGCTGGAGCCATTTAGGTAATAGGATTAGTGCCTTATAAAAAAGGCCTTCGGGAGCTTCCCCTCTTCTGCCATGTGAGGATGCAGAAAGAAAGTGATATCTATAAGGAACAGGCCCTTACAGGATACCACATCTGCTGGTGCCTTGATCTTGGACTTCCCAGTCTCCAGAAGTGTAAGCAATAAATTCTGATCATAAATTACCAGTCAAAGGTATGTTGTTATAGCAGCCTAAATGGACTAAGACATTCATTAAATATATTACTCATTAAAGTAACATTTATTTCTGATTTTCTCAGCTAGTGTGATGTGCAGAATTTGGGAATATCTAGGGAAAACAATCAAGATGTAACTAGAATTGTAAAATGATTTATCATTGGAAGCATGATTGCATCTTGCTTCAAGCAAAATTAGTGGTCTATATCCCAAAGTCAATTTAGGGATATTTTGTGAAGGAATTTTTTTTATTCATTTAAATTGTGATTTTATTTCAAAAACTGATTTATACTGTAAGGAATTACCTACAGTAATTTTTCTGTGTGTATCCACTATATGATAAGAAAATATTGATAGTATAAAATCAGGAAATATCTACTTAATTTCAATTTAAAAACTCAGATGTAGAAAAGGATACTCTCATTTTTTTTTGTTAGCTTGACTATTTTTATTTCATATGTTTCTGCTTACTTGTTGCAATGCTTGGGGAATCTTTCTGGAAGGCTGATTATGGTACTGTGAGCCTAGAGGTACCATACTGACAAAACTTTCCAGGCTTTTGCCATGCTTCTTAGCGAACCACTGCAGTGATTGGACAGAAAACTTTGCCTCCCCACTCCCTGTCACAGCCAGGATAACTCTATTTTTATATTTAATATTAGTTGTAGAGGTTAAGCATGTGTTTTTTATTGTTGCTAAAACGAAGTACCAAACCTTAGTAGCTTAAAATTAAAACAACTCAAATTTATTATTTATAGTTCTGGTGGTTGGAAGTCGATAATGGGTCTCATTGGGCTAAAAGTTTGGCAGGGCTGTGTTCATACTAGGAGTCCTAACGACGAATCCTGTTTCTTGACTTTCCCAGCTTCTAGAGGCTGCTGTTTTATGGCGAAGCGTGTTGTCTATCTCCATAAATTTTCTTTTCTTTTCTTTTCTTTTTTTTTTTTTTTTTTTTTTTGAGACGGAGTCTCGCTCTGTCGCCCAGGCTGGAGTGCAGTGGCCGGATCTCAGCTCACTGCAAGCTCCGCCTCCCGGGTTTATGCCATTCTCCTGCCTCAGCCTCCCGAGTAGCTGGGGCTACAGGCGCCCGCCACCTCGCCCGGCTAGTTTTTTGTATTTTTTAGTAGAGACAGGGTTTCACTGTGTTAGCCAGGATGGTCTCCATCTCCTGACCTCATGATCTGCCCCTCTCGGCCTCCCAAAGTGCTGGGATTACAGGCTTGAGCCACCACGCCCAGCCTATCTCCATAAATTTTCTATGTGCACTTGAAAATACCTCTGTATTTTTGGAGGGCAGGGTCCTGCTATGGATTGAACATGTCGCCCAAAGTTCGTGTGTTGGGAACTCAGTCCCCAGTGCAATAGTGTTGACAGGTGGGATCTTTAAGAGGCGATTAGGCCATGAGGGCATGCTTATAATGATTAATGTCACTTTTGAGGGAATGGGTTTGTTATTGTGAGGGTGAGTTTTGCCCTCTCTTGCTCTCTTGCTTTCTCTCCCTTGCTGATCCTTTCATCTTCTGCCATGGGATGATGAAGTAGAAAGGCCCTCACCTGAAGCCAGCAGCTTGATATTGCACTTCTCACCCTCCAAACCTGCGAGAAATAAATTTCTTTTCTTAATGAATTCTGGTATTCCGTTACACCACCACAAAATGGGCTAAGACAAGTCAGTAAGGTTGATGGTGGTGATCAGATCTTCTATATCACTTCTTATTTTTTGTCTAGTTATTCTATGAGTTACTGTAAGAAAATATTAAAAACTACAATTATGGCTATGGATATTTACATTTTCCCTATTTAGTTCTGTCATTTTTGTTTCCCATATTTTCGAATTCTGTTATTAGTTGTTTACATGTTTAAGATTGTTTTGTTGCCTTGATGAGTAGGTTCTTTTAAGTTAATGAAAGGTTCCTCCTTACTTCTGATAATACTTCTTGTTGTGAAGGCTATCTTTTCAGCTATTTATATCCTCATTTCAGTTTCTTATGCTTATATAACTTATATGCATGATCTATCATTTTTCATCATTTTACTTTATTGGTTTCTTTATATTTAAAGAACATCTCTTATAGATTGCATATAGTTGGATTTTGCTCGTTTACCCAGTTTGGCAATCTCTGTTTTTTAATTGGTATGTGTAGTCTGTGAAAATTTAATACAATTATTGATATGTTTACTTAAATTTAAGTCTATCAATTTCCTTTTAGTTTTGTATTTATCCCATATGTTTTAATCTCTGTTCCTTCTTTCCTGATGTCTTTTGGGTTAGTCAAATATTTTTGGTTTCTTTTTCTTTTGTTGACTGTTTATGGTTTCTTTGCATTTTTTAGAGGTTGCTCTAGGGATTACAATATACATACCCTGTCACATCTATTTAGAATTAACTTTTACTATTTTATGTTAAATGTAAAAACCTTGCAACAATAAAGTTTTGTTTGCCTTCTATCTTTTGGGCTATGATATTAATCTACATCCCATCTATACATGTTATACATCCTGAAGTACAATATTATAATTACTGTTTTAAGCAGTCATATGTATTTTAAAGATATTAACAGAAGTAAAAAAAATTACATAATCCTTATATTTACCACAGATTTACTATTTCCAATACTATTTATTCTTTCCTCTAAATTTAAGTTTCTCTCTAGGGAGATTTCTCTTCAGGATAAATAATTTTATTTTACATGTTGAGTAGTGTAGTTTTGCTAGAAATTCTGAGTTTTAATTTATATGAAGATATCTTCATTTCATTATTATTTTATGAAGGCTATTTTCCTTGGACATAGAATTCTGGGTTGACTCTTCCTTTTCTTTCTTTACCTTAAAGTGTTGGCTCATTGTCTTCTGGCCCCTGTTGTTTCTAGTTAGAAGTCAGTAATCATTTAAATCATATATACATGTGACTATCCTCTGTCAAAATGTTCTCTTAATGTCTGATTTTCAAAAGTTTGACTATGATAGCTAGACATTGTTTTCTTTGTACTTATTCTGCTTAAGGTTAGCTAATATGTTGGCCTCTATTTATGTTATTTATAAAATTTTGAAATTTTTTAGCCATTATTTCTTTAAAATTATTATGTTTTGTTGTATTACCTCCTCTTCCTCCTTCTTCTTTGGCTTTACACAACAACTATCATTTGTTTTGCTCAAGAATCTGAAATTTTGGCAGGGCTCAAGCAGGGGCTGCTGGTCTCTACTCACACCATGTCTGTTTATGTGTCTTGACTAGGACTGGAGGATTCATTTTCAAGATGGCTCACTCATATAGATAGAGGGCAAGTTTGTACTGGCTGTTGGTGGCTATCCACATGGACCTTTCTGCATCTTTTCTTCTTCTGAAAATTTAATTCTGTTAGAGAGCTTGATATTGATGAAATAGTCACTGATGCTCTGTTCCTTTTTTTCTATCTGTTCTTTAGATTGGATGCTTTTTGTTGATCTGTCAACAATTTTCTGTTCCTTTTATATACTATGTTAAATATTTTAAAACAAAATTTTTAAAACAAAATTTTCTGTTCCTTTTATATACTATGTTAAATCTTTTAAACCCATCCTGGGAAATTTTTATTTCAGATATTATACTCTTGGTTCTAAAATTATCATTCAGTTCTTTTTTAGGAATTGCTTTTATTTGCTAAGAATATTTATCTGTTTACAGCATGACTATAGTTTCCTTTAGGTATCAGAATATATTTGCAAAAGGTGCTTTAATTTATTTTACCAATAATTTCAATATTTGGGTCATATTTGTGCTTTCTTTTTTGTTTCTTTATCTGTATAAATTTAAGGTGTATGTCTTTACTGTCTGGCAGTTTCTCTCATGCACTGTGTTTATCTTTTGTGGTATACCTAGTAATTCCTGATTGTACAATGTTCATTGTATATGATACATTGCTGTGAGTATGAATTATGCATTCTCTTTTAAAGGGTATTCACCTTATTTCTGGTGGTTAAATTTTCACATATTCTGGGTCTTGTCAGGCTTGGTATTTTTTCTTTGTTAGGGTGAGAGGGTACTTTTTTATTTACTCTTAACCCATGACTCTTATGCCAGGGCATAATTTTGACTTTCACACAGTGGCCTTTTTGCCATCTCAACTAAATGTCCAAGACACTTGGTGTGGTCTCTCCATACCAGCTGGACTGATGCTCCAACATCTCCCAGCATGGTACAGCTTTTGATATAATCATTTATCTTTTAGCCTGGGAGCATGCAATTTCTGTTAGGCATGGCAGAGTTAGATCCTGGGCATGCACAGGATATTGGTCACTTTTTGACAGAAGGTGATTGTGACTGGGATGGAGGACACGGAGTGACTTCTGAGTGACAAGAACTAGAGAGTTCTGTTTCTTCACCTGGATCATAGTTATGCAAGAGTTTTTGCCCGATGATAATTTAAGTTTTACCTTCATTTCATGTAGGTTCTCTTGTGTATCTATATTTTAGTTTTAAATAAAAAGATGTACAAATGCAATACAAAGAGCCTCTGAGACACAACTCAATATGAGCACTACGTGTACCACTCACAGAAAAATAAGGTTAACAAATACGTGAAAAAAATATAAAAACTGAACTTCAATATCTATAACATTGCAAGTTAAAACAATGAAATGTCATTTTCACATAACAGTGGGAAACATTTTAAGAAAAATAATATGCTAATTAGTTTGCTATTAAACACTCATAAACTGCTGGTAAAAACTGGGAAATTAAATCAACAAAGTGAAAAGATAGCCTACAGGATGGGAGAAAATTTTTGCAAACTATTGATTCAACAAGAGATTAATAACAAGAATATATAAGGAAATGTAACATCCCAAAAGTGAAATGAATAATCTGATTCTTAAAAGGACAAAAAGATCTGAATAAATATTTCTATGTTTTCTTTCAAAAGAAACACATTTTTTTCATTTTTTTCATATACCTGTTGATTCCGGTATATGAAAACTGCTCATATAACTACTGGTTTACGAAAAACTGTTCATCATCACTAATCATCAGGCAAATGGAAATCAAACCCAGAATAAGATATCATCTCACCCCAGTTAAAATGGCTATTACAAAAAAGACAGAAAATAACACAGAGAAATGAGAAACACTTGATGCGATGGATACCCCAGTTACCCTGATGTGATTATTACACATTGCATGCCTGCATCAAATCATTACATGTACCCCCTAAATATATACACATAATAATTAAAAATGATAAGTTTGAAAAGACAGAAAATAGATACTGGCAAGGGTGCAGAGAAAGAGAAACACTCATATGTTGTTTGTGGGAATGCAAATTAGCCCAGCCACTATGGAAAACGCTATGGAGATTCCTCAAAAACCTACAAAAGGAACTACCATATGATCCAACAATCCCACCACTGGATATATATCTAAAAGAAAGGAAATTAAGGGGGGCAGAGCAAGATGGCCGAATAAGAACAGCTCCAGTCTCCAACTCCCAGCGCGAGCGACACAGAAGACCGGTGATTTCTGCATTTTCAACTGAGGTACTAGGGTCATCTCACTAGGGAGTGCCGGACAATCGGTGCTGGTCAGCGGCTGCAGCCCGACCAGCAAGAGCTGAAGGAGGGTGAGGCATCGCCTCACCTTGGAAGTGCAAGGGGGAAGGGAATCCCTTTTCCTAGCCAGGGGAACTGAGACACACAACACCTGGAAAATCGGGTAACTCCCACCCCAATACTGCACTTTAAGCAAACGGGCACACCAGGAGATTATATCCCACACCTGGCTGGGAGGGTCCGACGCCCACAGAGACTCCCTCATTGCTAGCACAGCAGTCTGCAATCTAACCACAAGGCAGCAGCGAGGCTGGGGGAGGGGCGCCCACCATTGCTGAGGCTTAAGTAGGTAAACAAAGCTGCTGGGAAGCTCCAATTGGGTGGAGCTCACAGCAGCTCAAGGAAGCCTACCTGTCTCTGTAGACTTCACCTCTGGGGACAGGGCACAGCTAAACAACAACAACAACAAAAGCAGCAGAAACCTCCGCAGACACAAACGACTCTCTCTGACAGCTTTGAAGAGAGCAGTGGGTCTCCCAACAGGGAGGTTGAGATCTGAGAAGGGACAGACTGCCTGCTCAAGTGGGTCCCTGACCCCTGAGTAGCCTAACTGGGAGACATCCCCCACTAGGGGCAGCCTGACACCCCACACCTCACACGGTGGAGTAAACTCCTGAGAGGAAGCTTCCAAAGTAAGAATCAGACAGGTACACTCGCTGTTCAGCAATATTCTATCTTCTGCAGCCTCTGCTGCTGATACCCAGGCAAACAGGGTCTGGAGTGGACCTCAAGCAATCTCCAACAGACCTATAGCTGAGGGTCCTGACTGTTAGAAGGAAAACTAACAAACAGGAAGGACACCTACACCAAAACCCCATCAGTACGTCACCATCATCAAAGACCAGAGGCAGATAAAAACACAAAGATGGGGAAAAAGCAGAGCAGAAAAGCTGGAAATTCAAAAATTAAGAGCACATCTCCCCCTGCAAAGGAGCACAGCTCATTGCCAGCAACGGATCAAAGCTGGTCAGAGAATGACTCTGACGAGATGAGAGAAGAAGGCTTCAGTCCATCAAACTTCTCAGAGCTAAAGGAGGAATTACGTACCCAGCACAAAGAAACTAAAAATCTTGAAAAAAGAGTGGAAGAATTGACAGCTAGAATAATTAATGCAGAGAAGGTCATAAACGAAATGACAGAGATGAAAACCATGACACGAGAAATACGTGACAAATGCACAAGCTTCAGTAACCAACTCGATCAACTGGAAGAAAGAGTATCAGCGATTGAGGATCAAATGAATGAAATGAAGCGAGAAGAGAAACCAAAAGAAAAAAGAAGAAAAAGAAATAAACAAAGCCTGCAAGAAGTATGGGATTATGTAAAAAGACCAAATCTACATCTGATTGGGGTGCCTGAAAGTGAGGGGAAAATGGAACCAAGTTGGAAAACACTCTTCAGGATATCATCCAGGAGAACTTCTCCAACCTAGTAGGGCAGGCCAACATTCAAATTCAGGAAATACAGAGAACGCCACAAAGATACTCCTCCAGAAGAGCAACTCCAAGACAAATAATTGCCAGATTCACCAAAGTTGAAATGAAGGAAAAAATCTTAAGGGCAGCCAGAGAGAAAGGTCGGGTTACCCACAAAGGGAAGCCCATCAGACTAAGAGCAGATCTCTCGGCAGAAACTCTACAAGCCAGAAGAGAGTGGGGGCCAATATTCAACGTTCTTAAAGAAAAGAATTTTAAACCCAGAATTTCATATCCAGCCAAACTAAGTTTCATAAGTGAAGGAGAAATAAAATTCTTTACAGATAAGCAAATGCTTAGAGATTTTGTCACCACCAGGCCTGCCTTACAAGAGACCCTGAAGGAAGCCCTAAACATGGAAAGGAACAACCGGTACCAGCCACTGCAAAAACATGCCAAAATGTAAAGACCATTGAGCCTAGGAAGAAACTGCATCAACTAATGAGCAAAATAACCAGTTAATATCATAATGGCAGGATCAATTTAACACATAACAATATTAACCTTAAATGTAAATGGACTAAATGCTCCAATTAAAAGACACAGACTGGCAAACTGGATAAAGAGTCAAGACCCATCAGTCTGCTGTCTTCAGGAGACCCATCTCACATGCAGAGACATACATAGGCTCAAAATAAAGGGATGGAGAAAGATCTACCAAGCAAATGGAGAACAAAAAAAAAGCAGGGGTTGCAATCCTAGTCTCTGATAAAACAGACTTTAAACCATCAAAGATCAAAAGAGACAAAGAAGGCCATTACATCATGGTAAAGGGATCAATTCAACAGGAAGAGCTAACTATCCTAAATATATATGCACCCAATACAGGAGCACCCAGATTCATAAAGCAAGTCCTTAGGGACTTACAAAGAGACTTAGACTCCCATACAATAATAATGGGAGACTTCAACAC
>NC_045436.1:83148487-83169546 GCF_002776525.5 Piliocolobus tephrosceles | reverse complement strand
CAAGGTTATTTATAGATTCAATGCCATCCCCATCAAGCTACCAATGAGTTTCTTCACAGAATTGGAAAAAACTGCTTTAAAGTTCATATGGAACCAAAAAAGAGCCCGCATTGCCAAGACAATCCTAAGTCAAAAGAACAAAGCTGGAGGCATCATGCTACCTGACTTCAAACTATACTACAAGGCTACAGTAACCAAAACAGCATGGTACTGGTACCAAAACAGACATATAGACCAATGGAACAGAACAGAGTCCTCAGAAATAATATCACACATCTACAGCCATCTGATCTTTGACAAACTTGAGAGAAACAAGAAATGGGGAAAGGATTCCCTATTTAATAAATGGTGCTGGGAAAACTGGCTAGCCATAAGTAGAAAGCTGAAACTGGATCCTTTCCTTACTCCTTATATGAAAATTAATTCAAGATGGATTAGAGACTTAAATGTTAGACCTAATACCATAAAAACCCCAGAAGAAAACCTACATAGTACCATTCAGGACATAGGCATGGGCAAGGACTTCATGTCTAAAACACCAAAAGCAATGGCAGCAAAAGCCAAAATTGACAAATGGGATCTAATTAAACTAAAGAGCTTCTGCACAGCAAAAGAAACTACCATCAGAGTGAACAGGCAACCTACAGAATGGGAGAAAATTTTTGCAATCTACTCATCTGACAAAGGGCTAATATCCAGAACCCACAAAGAACTCAAACAAATTTACAAGAAAAAAACAACCCCATCCAAAAGTGGGCAAAGGATATGAACAGACAT
This sequence comes from Piliocolobus tephrosceles, assembly GCF_002776525.5. Classification (NCBI taxonomy): domain Eukaryota; kingdom Metazoa; phylum Chordata; class Mammalia; order Primates; family Cercopithecidae; genus Piliocolobus; species Piliocolobus tephrosceles. The sequence continues at coordinate 83,168,769 of NC_045436.1, read as the reverse complement.
TTCACAAAAGAGGACATTCATACAGCCAACAGACACATGAAAAAATGTTCATCATCACTGGCCATCAGAGAAATGCAAATCAAAACCACAATGAGATACCATCTCACACCAGTTAGAATGGCAATCATTCAAAAGTCAGGAAACAACAGGTGTTGGAGAGGATGTGGAGAAATAGGAACACTTTTACACTGTTGGTGGGATTGTAAACTAGTTCAACCATTATGGAAAACAGTATAGCGATTCCTCAAGGATCTAGAACTAGATGTACCATATGACCCAGCCATCCCATTACTGGGTATATACCCAAAGGATCATAAATCATGCTGCTATAAAGACACATGCACACGTATGTTTATTGCGGCACTATTCACAATAGCAAAGACTTGGAATCAACCCAAATGTCCATCAGTGACAGACTGGATTAAGAAAATGTGGCACATATACACCATGGAATACTATGCAGCCATAAAAAACGATGAGGTTGTGTCCTTTGTAGGGACATGGATGCAGCTGGAAACCATCATTCTTAGCAAACTATCATAAGAACAGAAAACCAAACACCGCATGTTCTCACTCATAGGTGGGAACTGAACAATGAGATCACTTGGACTCAGGAAGAGGAACATCACACACTGGGGCCTATCATGGGGAGGGGAGAGGGGGGAGGGATTGCATTGGGAGTTATACCTGATGTAAATGACGAGTTTATGGGTGCTGACGAGTTTATGGGTGCAGCACACCAACATGGCACAAGTATACAAATGTAACAAACCTGCACGTTATGCACATGTACCCTAGAACTTAAAGTATAATAATAAAAAAAAAAAAGGAAAGGAAATTAATAAGTCAAAGAGATGTTTTCTCTCCAATGGTTATTTCAGCAATATTCACAATAGCCAAAATATGGAATCAACCTAAGTGCCCATTAATGGATGAAAGAAAATGTGGTACATACACATAATGAAATATTATTCAGCCATTAAAAAAATGAAATCATGTCATTTGCAGCAATATGGATAAACCTGGAGGAACTTATGTCAAGTAAGTCAGGCACAGAAAGACAAATATCAAACATCCTCACTCATGTGGGAGCTAAAAAAGTTGATATACTGGAGGTAGAGAGTCGAATGATGGTTACCAGAGGCTGGGAAGGGTAAGCAGAGTGGGAGATAAAGAAAGGCTGGTCTTTGGGAGGCCTAGACGGGCGGATCACGAGGTCAGGAGATCGAGACCATCCTGGCTAACACGGTGAAACCCCGTCTCTACTAAAAAAATACAAAAAAAAAAAAAAACTAGCCGGGCGAGGTGGCGGGCGTCTGTAGTCCCAGCGACTCCAGAGGCTGAGGCAGGAGAATGGCTTAAACCCGGGAGGCGGAGCTTGCAGTGGGCTGAGATCTGGCCACTGCACTCCAGCCCAGGCGACAGAGCAAGACTCTGTCTCAAAAAAAAAAAAAAAAAAAAAAAAAAAGAAAGGCTGGTTAATGGGTACAAAAATACAGTTAGAAGGAATAAGTTCTAGTGTTTGATAATACAGTAGGGCAACTATAATTAACAATAATTTATAGTATTTTTCCAAATAACTGGAAGACAAGGTTTGAGATTTTCCCAGCACAAAGAAATAATAAATGTTTGAGGTAATAGATATCTCAATTACCTTGATATGATCATTACATATTACATACATATTGTATATACTCCATAAATATGTACAACCATTATGTATCAATATAAAATTGAGCAATTAATGAACTGCTAAAGAAAAAATATTTATCAGTATATAAACACCCATTTATATAATCATTGACCTAATAATTCATTTCTATAAAGAAAATTATAGCAATATGGGGGAAATTTATATCAAATGTAATTGTTGCAGTGTTATTTATATACAAAAACATCAGAACAATGTTATTCAACAATCAGCAAATTATGATAAACTCAAGTGATAAAATATATAGACTTTCAAGTCATTCTTAAAATAATTTAAAGACATGAGAAAAATTATAAAATTAGTAAATAATATTCTATCAAGTTAGGATTCTGTGTAACATTTTGAGAAAGACTTAGAAGTAAATATGCCTTAACGTTAATAGCAGGTAACTCTTTTTTTGGTGGTTGTGGATGATTTCATTTGCTTTTTCAGTGTTTAATAATCTCAAAACGAACATTTTGAAAATTTAAATGAGTTTTTTAAAGTTTACATAATAATTTTTAATCAAAATGAAAATATATTTTAAAAAATGAAAAAGCCCACATTGAAAGTGCTGCTACATGAGTCAAGGTAGCTAAGCTTTATTCTAGATTTAGAGGCCTGTAAATATTTTGAATGTCTGAAGCAAAAAAAAAAAAAAAAAATTGAAAATAGAACATTTCCTGTTTTTTTCAAAACCTAAATGTTATTTCTGATTTTCCAATATAGATCACCCTGAAGTTACTTTTTGTAATTATTTCTTGTTTCCTCTGAGTCAGCCAGTTGTAGTTCTAAGCTAGGAAGGAACAAGTACTTATCTTTGGGAGAGAGATGCAAGGGTGGAGATGAAACTTTAATTATTTTTATATTAAGAGATTGGATACAAGATGTAGTTGGCCATTATTTATCCTCTATACAATTCTAAGTCAATTGCTCTGTATTTTGAAAATCTACTTTGTATAACTCAGCTATACTAACAATAATTTTAGAGCACCTTGCCAGTTCATAACTCACTCTACCCTGGATACCATCCATTGAACAAATAATGTCAAATGTGCATTTTATGCCTGGCATAATCCAAGGCATTTGATATACAGTGATACAAGGTAAGCAAAATTTGTGTTTTATGGAAATTATATTCCAGCAGCAAATGAATACAATAAATAAACATGATAGTTTCAAATAGTGATAAGTGCAATGAAGGTAGTGAACCAGAATAATGGCATAAAGATTGCCTGGGGGAAAGGAAGTTATTTAGGATATATCTACCACTATAAGTTGGACTAGAGATGACATGTGGTATATGCAGCCATGTAATCTCCAAGAATTTCGAATGATAGACAGAATTTAGAAATTAGGAGTATGTTTATGTTCCAGGGGAACTACACGTTTTCAAAATTCCCTCTTTTCCACATTGTGATATTATAAATAAGAGCACACATAGCAGAAGCAGAGGAAATATGCAATAGATTTCTTCATTAAGTCTGTGTAGTTGGAGCAGAAAGTTTCTGTACTTGTACTTTGCAGTTTATTATTGAGCAACACTGTATTAGGCCACTCTTGTATTGCTATAAAGAAATACCCGAGACTGGGTAGTTTATGGAGAAAAGAAGTATAATTGGCTTACAGTTCCACAGGCTTTATAGGAAGCATGGTGCTGGTATCTGCTTGAAATCTAGGGAGACCTAAGGAAGCTTTCACTCACAGCAGAAGGCGAAGGGAGACGAGGCCCGTCACATGGTGAAAGCAGGAGCAAGCAAGAGACAGTGTGGGGGGAGGTGCCACACACTTTTAAATGACCAGATATCATGAGAACTCACTATTAGGAAGACTGCACCAAGCCATAAGGGATCTGCCCCCATGATTCAAACACGTCCTACCAGGCCCCAGCTCCAACATTGGGAATTACAATTCAACATAAGATTTGGTGGACAAATATTCAAATTATATTAAACATGAAGCAGTAAGATAAAGGATTCCCTGTAAGTATGATATCAGCTCTGACACAGAATTTACCAGCTTTATGTGGACAAGTGTAGCCTTGTAGGAATACGGACACAACCAAAGCCGTCATCTTAGCCCATGGAATGAAGCTGCATGTTGAAGACGACTGAGCAAAAATATGGGAAAGCTTAAACTCCTGGCACCATGGAGCAATCCTAACAGCCTTGATCTGCTTTACCCAGATGGTTACATGACTGAGAAATATACTTTAATCTCGTGTAAACTACTGTTGTTTTGGTCTCTGTTTCAGAGGTTAAACCACATCCCAACTAAAACAAGATTTCTCTTGCCTAGTAATCCCTTTCCTCATTTTTGGTCTTGCTAGGAGTTTCTCTCAGGCCTCAGCATAAATACCAATTCCTTAGGAAAGTATTTTCTGACACCACAACTAACAGAGATTTTTCTAGAACATGCTACTGCTTTGTAGACCTTATCACACCTACAGGTTTGGAGGGGGGGTTGGTGGGGGCTGAACAACTTACAAAGTAAATGAGAAGGAACACAAGTGGAGAAGAAAATGAAATTGGCCCATAATAAGGAGTTGAGATAGGTACACCAGCAGCTGGAAGCAAAGACTCCCAGCCAAAATTGGCCCAGATCAGCTGACTTTTAGCTTATCTGTAAATGTGTTCATGAGAATTACTAATTTTTGTTTTAAACCACTGAGTCTTGAAATGATTTATTTTGCAGTAATGTCTAACTGATATAAATTGGTATCCTGATTTCTCACGAAACTTTTAGATGAAGAGCATAGGGAATTGGGCCATGGGGTATGGAGCAGCAGCAGGTATTTCTAATACTTGCTAGTTTGTCAGTGAGAGACATTATTTGGGGTATATAGTGCGGCTGCTCCATTGCTTTAAGGAGATGATTAAGAATCCTTACAGATAACCGCGTTATGGATCTAACAACAGAGAAAGAACTAAGCTAGGATAAGTACTGGAGTCGGACCACCATTAACATTCAAGCACTCAAGACACCCAAAGGCTATTCTGCTGCATTTGCTGCTGCCTAAATTTTATCTTTGGATACCCAGCTATGCCGCATTATAATTAAACTTTTGGTTTTGTATTTAGAAGTTTTGAATTACCAAGATTTATTGAACATCAGTCATGTATTAGGCACTCTCCCGAGCCCTGGGCACATGAAAATAAATGTCATAATTGCTTTCTTTCGGGCATTCTCAGGAGGAAAGAAAAGACATGTAGACAGATTGCTCCAATATGATGTCATAAATATTACAAGAAAGGAGAGAGGATAGTGAGATCACACACAAAAAGAGCAAGGGATTTGGGGATGTTTGTGGGAGGCTGGGAAACACTTCACTTAGTAGATAACATGGGAGTTAGGAAAGGGAGGACTTTCCAGGCTCAGGGAAAAGTGAGTGTGGCTAGGAGGCTGTGGTGGTGGCAGTGGGGTGCCATAGTCCAGTTTTGTGGCTCCTACACATGTAGGTGACTATTTAAAGGGCTCACGGCTGCTACGTAACCCATAGTCAATCACTAGCTCCCTTATCTCAAGGTGGCAGGAGTTCTGTTGTGAAATTCACGCCCCTGAGCTCCCAGTGGAATCAGCCTGAAGCTCCTCTCCAGCCAAGACCACCTCCTAGCTTGGTTTTTCTGCCCGCTAAGGGCTTCCACAAGTCCCCTTTTGACCTCCGTCAATAAATTATTTTTACAAGAATACTTTTTGGGACTCTTTTTTTAAACTTGCTTTTTAATCCAGTAAAGACAAAATTGGAATTGTGAGGTTATTATCACAAAGTAACACAGGTTAAAAAGAAGGGAATATTCCCCTTTGTGGACAGCTTTCTTTCCGGGTTAAGAATAAGTCATGTGGTTTCTTCCCTGAATGTATTTTAGGCATCCATTTTGCAATAGGTACAATTTTTATAGGGCATAGGGAGAGAAATAATTATTTCTGTTTGATTTTTATTCCTTTCATAGTTGTTATTGTGAAATCATGCCTGGAAGTACTAGCAATAAAAGATCATCTTTATCTTGTCATGCCACTAGCATAAGCCACTTAATAGCCAGGGGCTGTTCTGAAGCTGCATTTATACAGACTAAGTGAATTAGAAAATTGAAGCAACTTTGTGACGTAGTTCAGACTCCTACATCTAAAATAGTTCAAATTAATAGTACATGTAGTTTTCATGTAAAGCAGCTCTGTTTTGTGATTCCCTTGAGGAATAGATGGACTTAATCATTTATTTAATTTTTATTTTTTTAAATAAAAATTGTGTATATATAAAGTGCACAATGTGATGTTTTGGTATACATAAACATGATATAATGATTACTATAGTCAAGTTAATTAACATATCTATCTCCTTACTTGGTTACCTTTTTGTATGTGTGGTAAGAATACTAAAGATCTGCTGTCTTAGCAAATTTCAAGTATATAGCATGGTATTAGTAACTATAGTCAACCATGTTGTACATGAGATCTCTTGAACGTACTCATCCCACATAACAAAACTTCGTGACCGTTGACCAACATCTCATTTCCTCCACTCCCAGCCCTGGTAACTACCATTCTACTCTCCATTTCTATGAATTTGACCTTTTTAGATGCTACAAATAATTGAGATCTTGCCATAGTTATCCTTCTGTGTCTGGCTTATCCTACTTAGCATAATATGCTCCAGGCCTGGACTTTAAAACTTCCCAAACAACAGCCCCAACCAATACTTTTTATTGGTGACGGCTAAGCCTTCTTGAGAGATCTTCAAGGTCTTTGACTCTGCCTTAGCTTGTGTCATTGTTTTCCAAGTCTACCTTATCAGTTCTATAATTTTGAGGCAATAATATTTTCTTACTGCTTGTGTACATTAAAAACTACATTAGCCAAAGGGAAAGTTGAGATTGAAAACTGAATTGATGCAAAAAATCAACTTCCACATTCACCAAAAGTAAATTACAGCTGTATCAGAGTTAAACACTAAAAAGGAAATGCAAATCAAAACCACAATAAGATACCACATCACCCAAATTAGAATGCTTATTATCAAAAAGACAAAAAATTACAAATACTGACGAGGATGTGGAGAAAAGGGAACTCTTATACATTATTGGTAAAACTGTACATTACTCCAAACATTATGAAAAATAGCATGGAAGGTCCTCAAAAAATTAAAAATAGAACTATCATATGATCTGGCAATCTCAGTACTGGATATATGTCCAAAGGAAAAGAAATTATATGTCCAAGAGATATCCACACTCTGTTTACTGCAGTGCTATTCACAAAAGCCAAGATATGAAATCAACTTAAATGACTATCTACAGATAAAGAAATGTTATATATGTGTGTGTGTGTGTGTTGTATGTGCATAACATTTCATTATCCATTTATCTGTAGATGTGTGTACACACAAACATTCAAATACTGTTCAGCCATAAAACAGAATGAAATCCTCTCATTTGTGGCAACATGGATTAACCTGGAAGACATTATGTTAAGTGAAATAAGCCAGGCACAGAAAGACAAACATCACACGATCTCAGTCATGGAATCTAAAATAGTTGATTTCATAGAAGCACAGAGTAGAATGGTAGTTACCAGAAACTGGGGAAAGTAGAGAGGAAGGGGGACTGGGAGAGGATGGTCAATGAGTATACAGGAGTATAAAGGCACAATTAAACAGGAAGAATAAGTTCTGGTGTTCTATTACACAGTAGGGCAACTACAGCAAATAACAGTGTAGTATTTATTTCAATATAGCTAAAATATTTTGAATGTTGTTACCAGGAAGAAATGGTAAGTGTTTAAAATGATAGATATGGTAATTACCCTGATTTGATCATTATACAATGTATGCATGCATTGAAACATCCCACTGTACCCCCTAAATATGTACAATTATTTTGTGTCAATTATAAATAAAAATTAATTAAAAATAAAAGAAAACAATTTTTAAAATTATACATAATATATGAGTAATACTTATTTCCAAATGGAAAAAGATTTGCTAAAGGAAATGAAAAAAAATCACAAAGATCAAAATTCATAGGCTTGGCCACACAGTAGTTAACAATTTCTTAATATTAAAAGCCCCATAAACCCAATTCAAAAGGAAATTAGAAACTCAGACATATTTGCAACAAAAGATGACAAAATAAATAGCTCTCAAAGAACCCCACCACCTGCAAGGTCCAGCCTAAAAGGTGGGTATCAAATATACAGCTCATAGATCAAATACACATATAACCCTTAAATATATTAAAACCCCCAAAAGCCTAATCTCAATACCAACATAATTATGCAAATTAAGACAATTGGATATTTATTTTTTACCCATCTAATTAGAAATTATTTTCAAAAGTAATAGTGATGAAATCATAATGAAAAATTCAGTTTATATACTTTTCATATGGGTACAAACTGATAAAACCTTTAAAAATGAAATTTATTATTCATTAAACCCAACAATTCCAGCAAACAATTAGGAACATTGTTTTATACAGATTTATATCCAAAGATGAATGATTATTAGAGTATGAATTTCAATAAAAGCACTGAAACTGCATCAGTGTCCAATAACCAGGAAACAGACTAATAAGTTAAAATACTTATTATTAAAAAGATAGATTACTATGTACACCTCAAAGATACCCTCAGAATCTTTTAAAATATGCGAAAATGCTTGAAAAAAATCAGTATACAAAAATATACATGAGGCATGATTTTACTTATGTAAAAAAAGCATGTCTTCTAACCTAAATAGGTTAGAAGAAAATATACCAAAACACTGGTTATTTCTATGTTGAGGAATCATGGATAATTTTCTTCAAAATATAACCAAACCTGGTTGTTATTTATGATTCTTTCAATCTGATCACCTGGAAGATCTTTCTGTAATTATTGTTTTCTTAGAATTACCCATCTTTAGTTCTAAAAGTCAAGCAGCACCTACAGCACATTTTTAGGAGAGAGGCATGAGCTGGGGGATGGAATTCTCTATGCTGATTCTTGATCTCATGTAATGGGATGTTAAAATGTGGGTGATAATTAGTCTATTAACAACTCTAAATCCATTGTCCTGAATTATGGATAACCAGTGTAACTCAAATGGAGTAACATGTAGATGGCAACTTTCAGTATATTCTCCTAGGCCACAACCCCTTCTCCGAAAATTTTCCTAATCAGGTGGATTAGGTGGCGTCAGGAGGCCAGGTAAGAATAATGATGTCCAGGGATGCCAGAGGGGCAATTGGGTTATAACTGGTGATTTATCAATAAAATGAAGCTTACTTGCCAGATTGGGATTGAGGCAGGACATTTATCATGGAGAAGGTAACTGGGATTCGAGCCTGGACTTAAGGACTGGAAGATAATTGAAACTTCAAACCAGAAAACTTACAAGTTAGAAACCAAAAGTTGGAATCAGTTCTGTGAGACTTCTGTTGTCCGTTGCTGCTTGCTCTATTGTCATCACCCCTGTGATTGATCCCTTTCTGGATTTTTCTCAGTTCCTATGATTCACCATATTCTTTCTTTTGTCAGAGACTTTTCACATTCTGTTGGTTGTCCCCCTCTGCTTCTTCTTTTATTAAATAGAACTCTAGAGCTTTATCTAGGCACCTGGCCTCCCAGCTAAATACTTTATTTCCCAGTATCTTTTGTATGGGAACTACAAAAGGCTTTGTGACTAGGTTCTAGACAATAGGATGTAAGTAGAAGTGAGGTGTGCAATTTCCAGGTGGTAGTCATAAAAGGAGAGAAGTATGACTTCTCTCCTTGTCTCTGGCTTGAAACAAGACTTAGGGGCTGGAAGAGTCTTCATAGACAATGAGATAAAAGCTACTTGTTGAACACAGCACAGCAACAAGCAAAAAGAAGTCTGTGTTCATGAAGTTTCAGGAAGCCAACAGATCAGTCTTGGATTGCTTATGCTTAGTTTACTATGTGACTGAGAAGTAAACTTTTGTCTTAAGATGCTGATATTTTGGCCTCTGTTATAGTCAAACTTTTCTTCTTTTTCTGTAGGACTGGTAAATCACCACTTGTCTCTCAGAACTCACCTTAAATACCAATTACTTAGGAAGTATTCTCTGACTTCAAAAACTAATTTGGTTTCTTCTAGGACAGTGTAGTATTTTGCATCACACATTTAAAATATGTTGATCTTAATTTAGAAATTAATTTCTTTTGCTATATAGTGACAACAGATGTTTTGGAATTATTCTGGTAAATTTGTTTGAGAGACAGAACTAAATCATTCCAATTCCATATCTGGAATTAAAATTAATAATTCATGCAAGGATGTTAAATGAAAATAACAGAACAATGGATATAGTGCATTCATTAATATATCCATTTGTTCATCAAATATGTCAAGAAGACATTATATTTTTGGCTCTCTATTATGACAGTGACAACACAAGCATGACTAACACTAGATTTATGCCAAGTCAAGTGTGAGTAGTGGGTACAGGACTCACAAACACTATAAAACAGTGCTACAACCCAATGATAGAGGCAACTCATCACTGGGTGCCTCATACTATGAAGGTTCTAAAGAGGGCCACCTAAAATACTTTGTGAGATGAGAAAGAAGGGGATATGTATAATAGTGTACAAATCTGGGAAGGCTTCCAGGGAAGAATGACTCTTAACTATTAAAAGGCTAGTAGGAGTCAACCAGGGATAGGGCATAGAGAGAGGATCTTGTGTGCAAAACAGCCATCTAACATGATGGCAAGAAATAGAATGGTTCTCTTGTCTTATTTTTATGCATTAGGATTCCACTTCAGTTTGCCACAGTTTTCATCTTCCTGTGGCACACTCTTTTACACCAAAAATAATGATCAATGCCTTGATGAATGAATTAAGTTTTATGTTCCATATCCTAACCCCGACTAGGGATTCGTTTGTGCCCTACTTGGCTCTAGTCATGCCATTGAGTATAATCAGGGCTCAGTGGAAATCAATGACCAGTATACTAGTGGGCTCATTGGCTGGGCAACATGGGCAGAGAAATCAGAGAATGGGACTGAAGAGGAAAAAGTTGGGCCAGGCAACTGAGTTCTAAGAGACTGTCAGTTGAGTAAGGAGGGGAGAGACAGTGGCAAGTGCATGGGGACTGGAAGAGCATTACAACTGGGCTGAGTACATGGCACAAAGTATCTGTATCAATTAATGCCAGATAATTTCAGAAATTCTACCTGAAAAACAGGCAAATTAGATCACAGGCAGAGACTACCCATGTATACATGGCTTAACAGAAATAATGTACACAGTAGACTCTGCTATATGGTGCGCCACTGGAATACAGGGCAAAGTTTGGTTCCAACTTGCTGTCCTGGTTTGGCAGATAAGAGAATCACTGGGCACGGCCGGGCGCGGTGGCTCAAGCCTGTAATCCCAGCACTTTGGGAGGCCGAGATGGGCGGATCACGAGGTCAGGAGATCGAGACCATCCTGGCTAACACTGTGAAACCCCGTCTCTACTAAAAAATACAAAAAATTAGCCGGGCGAGGTGGTGGGCGCCTGTAGTCCCAGCTACTCGGGAGGCTGAGGCAGGAGAATGGCGTGAACCCGGGAGGCAGAGCCTGCAGTGAGCTGAGATCCGGCCACTGCACTCCAGCCCGGGCAACAGAGTGAGACTCCGTCTCAAAAAAAAAAAAAAAAAAAAAAAAAAGAGAGAATCACTGGGCACTTATGGAATCGGAAAATAAGCAAGTAAGAGTTGATAACCTGGCTACCTCCCTAGGCCTTTCATATGATCATCTGCCTGAAACTGTTACTAATATGCTCAGAGCATGGAGTAGTGACAACTATTTCTAAACCATGTTGCATTGTAAGAGATTTGGCTACAGTGGTTTAAAGAATTAGATGAAATCATACAGGCTGGGTGCAGTGGCTCATGGGTGTAATCCCAGCACTTTGGGAGGCTGAAGTGGGAGGATCTCTTGAGCCAAGAAGTTTGAGACTAACTTGGAAAACATAGTGAGACCTCATCTCCTACAAAAAAAAATTGTTTTAATTAGCTGGGTGTGGTGGCATGCACCTAGAGTCCAAGGTACTCATGAGGCTCAAGTGGGAGGGTCACTTGAGTGTGGGAGGTTGAGGCTTCAGTAAGCTGTGATCATACCACTGCACTCCAGTCTGGGTGACAGAGTGAGACCCTATCTCAAAAAAAAAAAAAACCACAACAACAACAACAACAATATATATATATATATATATATATGTGTGTGTGTGTGTGTCTGTATATATATATATATATATGTACAAAATCATATCGGTATTATATTCTTTTTTGGAACAACACAGAAAAAACTAGACGAAAGAAAATACTGAGTGGGATACCCATAGGCACAGGTAGTTAAAACATCCAGTCAACTTTCCTTCACAGTAGCTACTGATTAAATTTAATCATTGTTTACAAGTTATACTGCACTGTTCTTTAACATTTTTACATATTTTTTAAAGTTCTAGGAAACAAAACCTTTATTGAGCACCTGTTATATATCATGCATTCTGCTAAGTAATAAAAATATAGAAATTAGTGGCTCAATTCTTCTCTTTTGGAGTTCACTGAATGAAAAAAACAGACATGTAAAAAGAAAGATTATTAGAATATGATGAGACAAGAATTACAACAGAGTAATTCTTCATACTTATTTGTGGGAACATAAGAAACAATTCTTCCTGCCAGTTTGCGAAGGGCTGGGGGATTGGAAAGGATTCACAAAGGACAGAACACTGGAATTGGCTTTTAAAGCATGTATCAAAAGATAGTTGGTATAGAGGTTGAGGTTATAGAAGCTGGATGTGGAGGACATTCAGAATATTGGCTATATTAAGCATATATAGAGATACTTGAACCTTGCAAAGAGATAGTGTAGAGTTCATTGTGAATGGAGTGCAAAGTGCTCAACGAGTAGCGAGGGGGATAGAATTGAAAAAGTAAATGGTGCGATTTTGAAAAGCTATAGAATTTGGCAACATGGATTGGTTCCTCAGGGAGGGTGGTTATAGATGAGATTAATATATTTGTAAACATCTTAACTGATTAGAAAACTGCTAATGAGGCAGATCCCTTATAAGAAACACCTGGAAAGCAAAGACGGCATAAATCAACGCAAATCTTTCACAAATGTGAAAAATTATCTTAAATAGTCCTGTCTCCTGAGGATAGATTGGCAACATTTTTTATGTGTATAAAAATTAATGTAGCTCAAGTGTTGCACACATTATTCGTTTTCATCAGGGTGACTGCTTTGCAAAAATAGGAAGTAAACTATTTTTAGAAGTTCATTAAAAAAGAATTAACAAATGGAATAATGACTTGGAAATTACTAGTGCCATTTACTTTAATTCAGTAATTCTCAGTCTTAGGTGCACATTAGAATCAAGGAGCTTTAAAATGATACTGATGCAAAACTCCATCCTTAGAGATTCTGATTTAATTGGTTTCAGGTGATGCCTATGTAGTAGATTAAAGATGTTGCAAATTCTTTGCTACTCCTTTTGTGCCATAGAGTGTAACTGTCCTCCCCTTGAATCTGGGCCAGCCTTAGTGATTTGTTTGATGGTGGCAGAGTGATGATCTGGGACTTCTGTGGCTATGTCACAGGAAGTCTTCTACTACTTTCTAAGAGTTTTGAAACACTAGCATTTGGAGCCCTGAACCTCCATTTAAGAGGCTTAAATTAGCCTGCTGGAGAGACACTACCGAGAGGTTTGAGAATACATACTGAGGGAAAGGGGCCTTGATGAATTCAGTTTTCCAGATGTCCTCAAGGTACAGGCACATGGGAGGAGCTGTCCCTGAGCTTCGGCCAAGCCTAGCCAGGTGTAGCAGAAGAATCACCTAGCCAATTCTTGCTTGATTCTTTACCTGTAAAATTGTAAGATATAAATTGGCATTGTTTTAAACCACTAAGTGTTGGAATAATTTTTAATACAGAAATAGATAATATGAAATTTTGGTTATCAGTATAGCTTCCAAAATGTTTCAGGCAATTCTAATGTGTAACAGGTTGGAGATTTGTGACTTTAGTTCTCCTTTAGAATACTTAACTGTGAGCTGGCAACTCACATCTTAGACACCATTACATTTTTAGTTAACAATTTTATAATTACAGGGCCTTATATATCAAAGTTACATTATCTAGAAAATCAGCTATAAGGTAAACAGAAAACATATCAACATTGTTAAATTTAAGACAGCAAAATAGTGCTTCTCAAGTTTTGGCATAGGTCATGGCGAGGAATCTATTTATAACCCAATGTTTTAATTACATTGAGAATCCAATGAATTTTTCCCATTACATGTATCAATTCAATATCCATTATTGGAAAAAAGCATAATTTAGTAACTATGAATAGTCTCCTAACTTACGTAGCAGGGAGCATTTTTGGTTATGAAACATTGCCATTTTATACTCAAATATTTACATAGATTAAATATTTTTCAGGAAGCACTGCCACATAAATTTATAGATTCTAGATTTATTTCCCATAAGCAATCATTAACTGGGACTTCTTGTTAAATCATTCCATAGATTCCATAGATAAACCATACATCTGTTATCAACATGTTTGCCAAGAGATTAGATCTTATTTCTTTCTTTCTTTCCTGGTAATGACAGATAAGTTGATCACAGACCAGCTGCTAAACATTTTCTTTCCCAAACTTAGAAACTGCTAATCCATATCATGGTAAGAACAGATCTGCCAACTTGAATGCAATAGCTTTTACTCTCACCTGAAGATACAGAATCAAAATACTGAGTATAAAAGTTGTTTAGGTTATTTCTTTCCATCATCCCAACACTTTGGTGTTGCTATATTATTCATTCAAAATACAGTTATGTTGATTTTTTTCTGTTCGTAACCCATTTTTCCTCCCTATCCTTGGTAACTTTTTTTGTTATATACATATATATATATATATATATATATATGGTTATTTGTTGTCTTGCTGTTTAGTTGTATGCATTTATTATATATTTTGGATATTAATCCTTTATCAGATATATGGCTCGCAAATATTTTCTCCCATTTCATAGGTTGTCACTTTACTCTATTGATTGCTTCCTCTTCTGTGCAGAAGCTTTTTAGTTTGATGTAATTCTGTTCATTTATTTTTGCTTTTGTTGCTTGTGCTTTTGGTGTCACATTAAACAAAAAATCATTGCCCAGACCAATCTCATGAAACTTCTCTCATATGTTTTCTTCTAATAGTACAGTTTCAGGTCTTATGTTTAAGTCTTTAATCCATTTTGAGCTGATTTATGATATGGTGTGGCATAAGGGTCTAATTTTATTCTTATGTACATGGATATCCAGTTTTCCCAGCATCATTAATTGAAGAGACTTTCCTTTCCTTGTTTTATATTCTTGGTATCTTTGTTGAAAATCACTTGACCATAAATGTGCACATTCATTTTTGGGTTCTCCATTCTGTTACACTGGTCTATGTGTCTGCTTTTAACATCAGTACCATGATGCTTTGATAACTACAGCTTTGTAGTATATTCAGGAATAGGTAGTGTGTTGCCTCTAGTTTTGTTGTGTTTGTTCAAGATTGCTTTGGATATTTGAGGTATTTGATCATTCTTTTTATTTTTTATTTTTGTTATCTGGTCTCTGTTTGATTACATTGCTCCCCTTCCTTCTAGCTAAAAAATGGAAAACAGTGGAAACTTATAGGATTGACTGACTCTTCTGTCATTTATTTCCTAGTGGCAGAGGGAGACTGCTCACTAAGCTTTCTATTTATCCTCTCTATGGACTTCCTATTGCATTGCAGGCCAAAATACAGAATAAAATTAGGTCAAGTAGATACATGCTGCTTCTAGAACAGATGCTCACCAACACACATGCTTCACATTTCAAATTGGAAAAACGTTGTTATTTGCTGTTTTTTGAAAATTGGATTATGTAAAGAAGATCACAATCTGTTTTATTTTAACTTTTAAATGTAAGATTTGTTTCTATAAACAGCAGTACAATTCTTAAGAGCCAGAGT
Source organism: Piliocolobus tephrosceles (assembly GCF_002776525.5). Classification (NCBI taxonomy): domain Eukaryota; kingdom Metazoa; phylum Chordata; class Mammalia; order Primates; family Cercopithecidae; genus Piliocolobus; species Piliocolobus tephrosceles. The sequence continues at coordinate 83,153,088 of NC_045436.1, read as the reverse complement.
CAAATGTCTCCAATTTAGCAAATGATAGCTGCACCCACAAACCAAATGATGCCACCATTGCAATTTTCTTTTAGTCTGAGATATGCTTGGGGAATTATATGTTTGTAATCACTTCCCTATCTCCTTAAGAGCTAGCTACTCACACCCTTTTGGAGATTTCCTCTATGGTGTAGTATCCTTCAGAGAGGACCCAGTATGGTGTCTTCCCACTGAATTTTCCTGTGCTTGTCACTATGAGTATCAGCTCATAGAGCTCCCCTGGCCACTAGCACTACCACCCAACTTGCCTTGACTGTGTTCCTGGAGAATGGGAGGTCGGCTGGAAGGGAGGAGGAAGAGTCACTGTCTTCCCATTAGCACTCTAACCTAAGCATAGAACTTTCTCTCAAGGTTTCCCTAGAGAATAGGAGAAGCAAGACGATTATTTTAAATAGGATTTTTACTGCAGAATCAAAAAGATAAGTAAGCCAACATGGCTGGCTACAATCAGAACCTATAGGTGGAACCAGTCTCACTAAATCTCTGACAGGGTATCTTCTTACATGTTGCTGCCTGGAGTAGCTTCTGGCTGATCTCTCTGGCAAACTCGTGGCTTATCTCCATGAATGCCCTTGATTAGAAGTACAGTAGAAAGTAGAAAATGTCTACACATCCAACCCATCAAAAGTGGAAAGTTGATTCTTATTGAAGTCTGTTAGCTCACCTATAGAATCCCATTTTTGCCTTTATTTTTTTCTACTGCTGTAAAACTTTGGGTTTCCTACCTAACTTTAATAACGTTTGTATCAATTTAGGAAACTAATCCTGGGTACTAATAGTTGTTTTAATTTAGTGGTAAAAATAACTAAACTCACCTCTCAAGGCCATGCCTCTTAACACTATTACATTGAAGACTAAGTTTCAACATGAATTTTGAAAGCATATGAACATTCAGATGATAGCAATGAGCACCTAATTAGTACTGAGTACAATAAAAAAGTTTATTTCATAGTTTCTGCATACCATATATTTTGACCTATTTTAATATATAAATAACCAAATAGAAAATATGTAAGTCTGAGTTAAAATCTCATTTATCAAATTTGCTAATCAGATATATTTAAACATTTTACCTACTCCATTGTACACCTCAAAGAAAAATAGGATAATGGCACAAATAGTATATGGCACAAGTAAATATAACCCAAGTTTTCCAACCTTGACTGGCCTGGGGGTACAAGCAAAAGCAAATTAACAGTAGTAATTTAGAACGTATTTGCTCACTTCTCCCAAATCCATTATATAGAATCTTGGTCCCCACTTCCTTTAAATCCTCAAAGTGTCTCAAATATGTTTATGAACTGACTTCTCATATTCCGCTCTGCCTTTTACATGTTGTCCTCTACCTCAAAGCCCCTGAATGGTAGGGGGTAGGATGTGGGATGACTCCACAGCTAAACATTTTGCGGAGTGGAGTAGACATATAAATATGCTAGTTGATCTTAAGATTCATGACAACCAATGTTGCACGTGGCATATCGACACCAGGAATGGGTCACGTTTTACCACACTCTCTTCCTCCATATAACAAAAATATATTCAGTAACAATTATGACTGAGAATTAATCTACTTTATGAACTAAAAATTGAATTCTTCAACAAAACTAAAACAACTTGCAATTTGAACTCTGCTCCACTGTTGTAAATTTTAAACACTACTAAAAACTCCAAGTGGTCACAGGGAGTGACAGAATTGAAATAACTCAAGTTCTGTTGTGTTTACAATCACTGGGCTATTGTTTATTTCCAATCTTCTAAACACAGGAATATATATAGATGTGAACTTGCCTGAAGCAAGCTCGAATGATTCTGTACCATTTTAGAATGCTAAAGGAACCAGTGAAGCTAAGTCTGCCTGTGTTGGAGCTCAGGGGCCAATTTTTAAAATAGGAGTTTTCCAAAATAGCTTTCATATAAACTACAATATTTATTAAATATTAAATACATCTAGCAATTCATCACATTTTCATGTGCTAAAATGAACTTAAATATGTACTATTAAAACTCAAAAGTAATCATAGCACTTGTTTATATTAGGATTTAGATCAATAAAAGATTCTTTTCAGGGAGGAGTACTTTATCATTGACATTGTTTAGAATGCTTACACATAGTGATAGTAAAAAAACAGACCAAGTTTTAATTGGTTTATTATTTTTAAACTTTAACATACAGTTTATGCCTAATTTTCTGTACCAAGAATGATACAGCTTCCACTATCTCAACTTTTTCCACAGATAGGACTACTAACTTCAAGTGAGCTCTATCTCAAAATTACTATTTTACAGTTTTTCTCCCTTCTTAAACTTCATTCACCCCCTCTTCTTAACTTTTAGAAGACTGCAGTACATTGTAATGCCCTGAGAAAACAGAAATAATCAAAAGAACTTCCTCATCATCCTACTACAAAATCAGCTAACACTCCATTGTCTGTACCCACGGTCCCTGAATTCTATCTTGTTGACGTAAATGAATGCTCAATCCCTCAATGTGTATACTATATCCTTTATCTCTTACTTACTCAAGCATTTTTCTCTTGCAGTTACCCCTTTCTCTCTCTTGTAATCAACCTTTGCCCTCTCAATTTTTTTTTCAACAACAAATGAATTTGTCGTATCTGACATTAAAAGAATAACAAAAAACCTTACTGTCAAATATTTTTTTACTATTGCCCTACTTCCTTTCTCCAACTTATTACAAAATTCCCTGAAAAAACGTATTTCCACATACATGCTGCCATATTTTCTACTCTTACTTGAATTCACTTCAACTAGACTTTATCTCCATAACCCTTATGCATCCGCTGTTGTCAAGGCAATCAACAACTTCCATTTTATCAAATCCAATAGTGAATTTTCAGTTTCCAACTTATGTGACCAACTTTTATGTGACCATTAAACAGTATCTGACATCATGATAATACCTCCTTTTTGAAAGTCTTTTCCCCCCCACTTAGCTTCTAGTATTTTACCCTCTCCTACTTTCCTTCTATCTCATAGGCTATTTATCCTTAATCATCTTGCAGATTTACCTCTTCCCAACCTTTAAATGTTGGAGTGTCGGATTATTTCAGGATCCCCTCAACTAGCCTTGTTGTGCCCTTTAGTTGTAGTAACAGCAGCCAGGCTGGACTCCATTCTTGGTGGTTTGAACATTATCTCTGAGGGGTCTCTCCTCCAAAACCCTATTTCTCCCTTTTTCTTCTCTCATTCCTATCAGTTGGCAACTGCTTCTTGCAGTGATCACCTATAGAGTACCTTGATGTTCCCATTTTATTCTTTTAGCCTTTAACACTTGTACAACCAGTTGCCTAAATTAAATATCCTCTGCTGAGTACCCTGTTTCTGTTTTCCTGACTAGATCCTTACTGTAGTGATACCATCAAGTTTCATCACATTAAATACTATCTCTTCATTGTAACTCCCAAATTTATATCTCCAATTTCTTCATCACCCCGAGCTTCAGACTCATATATTCAACTGACTGCTTTAATATCTATTACATATCCAAAACCTAACAGCTTCCAAACATTACTTTGTTTTTCTCATAAGGTTTGCTTCTCTCTTAGTGTTCCCCCACCTTAGTAAATGACACCACAATTCACTCAGTAGCTCAGAACAAAAATTAAAAGTTGCCTTTGCTATTATTTTTACCTCATAACACACATCCTATCCATCATTAAGGCTGGTGGGTTTACCATCAAAATACATTTCAAATCGCAGTTATCACTATACCCATGGCTCCCATCTAGTAAAATTGGTCATTATGTCTTGTCTAAAATTATTTTAATAGCCTTCTAACTAGTCTTATTACTTCCAATTTTGCTGCCATTGCTTTGTTCTCTACAAAAGACTGAATGATTTTTCTAAAATGTGACTCAATTTGAGCCCTTTTTCTATGCAGAATGCTAATGATTTCTGATGATAATTGGAACCAGATCACAAATTCTTAACGTTTCTTATAATTTCTATATCACCTGAACCTTATCATGTCTTCACATATTTCTCCAACTATTTTCCAATTTGCTCTCCTCACTGGCCCCTTTGTTGTTCTTCATACACATCAATAAAACACCCTCAGGACCTTAGTACCTACTAGTCTCATACCCTTTGGCCTGACTCCTTCCCTCCTTTTATGAGGGTTCTCCTCAAAGATTAGCTAAGAGACATTTACTGATTATTCCAGTCTTATATGTCTATACTGCTCTGCCCCATCACCCTCTATTCCTTCACTCTGCTTCATTTCTTACTGGCATCTATCCTTATAAGACTTTCTTTTACACATCCAGTTGGTTTTTTAATATTCTTTCTTGTCCTCCCTCGTTGTAAGCTTAGTGAGATCAAGGACTTTAAGTTATTTACTTCTTTATCTTTAGCATTTGGAAGAGTTTCTCACATATATTATTCCTTCAGTGTTGATGATTAAGTCAGAAGAAAAGGAAGGAGGGCAGGAAGGAAGGGAAGGAGAAGGGAGGGAGGGAGGGAAGGAGGGAGGGAGGAAAGGAAAGAAGGAAGGAAGGAAGGAAGGAAGGAAGGAAGGAAGGAAGGAAGGAAGGAAGGAAGGA
>NC_045436.1:83146049-83148477 GCF_002776525.5 Piliocolobus tephrosceles | reverse complement strand
GGAAGGAAGGAAGGAAGGAAGGAAGGAAGGAAGGAAGGAAGGAAGGAGGGAGGAAGGAATGTGAATACTATTCAAATTGCTTCTATCTGTAGCAGTCCAATTACAGAAGGTGTTATGGACTGCACTGTGTCCCCCATGACCTTCACAAATTCATATGTTGAAGCTCTAACTCCCAATGTGACTGTATTTGGAGATGGGGCCTTCTAAGAGGTCATTAAGATTAAATGAGGTCATAGGGTAGGGCCCCAATGCAATAGAACTGATATCTTCAGAGAAGAGGAAGAGACACTAGAGATCTCTCCCTCTCTCTCTCTTTCTTTCCACACACAAAGAAAAGGGCATGTGAGACTGGGCGCAGTGGCTCATGCCTGTAATCCCCGCACTTTGGGAGGCCGAGGTGGGCAGATCACTTGAGTCAGGAGTTTGAGACCAGCCTGGTCAACATGGTGAAACCCTGTCTCTTCTACTAATACAAAAAAATTAGCTGGATGTGGTAGCAAGCACCTGTAGTCCCAGCTACTCAGGAGGCTGAGGCAGGAGGATCACTTGAATGCAGGAAGCGAGGTTGCAGTGAGCTGAGATTGCACCACTGCACTCGAGCCTGAGCAACAGAGTGAGACTTCACCTCAAAAAAAGAGAAAAAAAGAAAGAAAGAAAGAAAAGGTCACGTGAGCATACAGTGAGACGGCAGTATCCTACAAGCCAAAAGAAGAGGTTTCAGAATTAAATCTACCTTGCTATCCCCTTGATCTTAAACTTCCCAGCCTCTAGAACCATAATAAACAAATATCTGTTGTTTAAGCCACACATTATTTGATATTTTATTATAGCAGCCTGTGTTGAATAATACAGGCATGAATGAGACACCCTGGCATATGTTTTCTTCATTGTGCCTGACTCTCAGAGACTCGTTACGATTTTCTTGCTAGATCAAGCTTATCAAGTCTGGTTCTTTCTTCCTTCAGGACGAACTTTGCAACATCCTTCTCAATCTTCATGTGAATGCAATGATAATTGGCCCACCATGCCAACTGGCCAAATATGGCCACCACACATCTGAATCACATTCTGGCTAAGGCATGTACTACATTTAGTAACGAATGTAAAAGCATACCGAGATCTTTGATGAAGCAGAACTGCACATATCATAATTAGTGGTATTACCTCTCTTTTAGTCATCCTACCATGTACTTGTTATGTGAGTGATAAACCCGTGTGTGACAGAAAAAGGTAAAAGTAGATATATATTTAATATAGATTTTTATAACTTTTCTGAGGTATGATTATTACACAACAAAACTTCCTATAAAGTGTACACTTCAACAAATTTTGATATTTACATAACTATTAAACCATCTGCACAATCAAGATAATGAATATATACAATACATATATCAACCCCAAAAGTTTCTTCTCATCCTGTTGTAATTCAGCCCTTTCTCTTAATTCCAAATCCTCAAACACTAATCTGCTTCTTGTCATTATAGATTAGTTTGCATTTTATAGAATTTTATATAAATAGGATCACAAAGTATGTATCCCATTTAGCCCATATTAGGCAGAAACTAATTTTTAGATTCATCCATTTTATTGCATTTATCAATAATTCATTATTTTTTATTACTGTTGTATTGTTTGATACATATTGATACTTATACTGTAGTATTTTTCAATTTCATTATATGGCCATATCACAAAATTTGTTTCTTCCTTTATCTGTTGATAGTTGCATGAGTTATTTTTAGTTTTCAGTTATCTTGAATAGAAATACTATAAATAACAATTTAAAAGTCTTACTTCTTTTCTTTTTTTTTTTTTTTTTGTATCATAAATTATTTATTTATTTATTTATTTATTTTATTTTTTTTTTTATTATACTTTAAGTTCTAGGGTACATGTGCATAACGTGCAGGTTACATATGTATACATGTGCCATGTTGGTGTGCTGCACCCATCAACTCGTCAGCACCCATCAATTCATCATTTATATCAGGTATAACTCCCCAATGCAATCCCTCCCCCTCCCCCCTCCCCATGATAGGCCCCAGTGTGTGATGTTCCCCTTCCCGAGTCCAAGTGAGCTCATTGTTCAGTTCCCACCTATGAGTGAGAACATGCGGTGTTTGGTTTTCTCTTCTTGTGATAATTTGCTAAGAATGATGGTTTCCAGCTGCATCCATGTCCCTACAAAGGACGCAAACTCATCGTTTTTTATGGCTGCATAGTATTCCATGGTGTATATGTGCCACATTTTCTTAATCCAGTCTGTCACTGATGGACATTTGGGTTGATTCCAAGTCTTTGCTATTGTGAATAGTGCCGCAATAAACATACGTGTGCATGTGTCTTTGTAGTAGCATAATTTATAATCCTTTGGGTATATACCCAGTAGTGGGATGGCTGGGTCATATGGTACATCTAGTTCTAG
>NC_045436.1:83065411-83146039 GCF_002776525.5 Piliocolobus tephrosceles | reverse complement strand
CTCTGTCATTTCGTTTATGACCTTCTCTGCATTAATTAGTCTAGCTGTCAATTCTTCCACTCTTTTTTCAAGATTTTTAGTTTCTTTGCGCTGGGTACGTAATTCCTCCTTTAGCTCTGAGAGGTTTGATGGACTGAAGCCTTCTTCTCTCATCTCATCAAAATCATTCTCTGACCAGCTTTGATCCGTTGCTGGCGATGGGCTGTGCTCCTTTGCAGGAGGAGATGCGCTCTTATTTTTTGAATTTCCAGCTTTTCTGCCCTGCTTTTTCCCCATCTTTGTGGTTTTATCTGTCACTGGTCTTTGATGATGGTGACGTACTGATGGGGTTTTGATTTAGGTGTCCTTCCTGTTTGATAGGTTTCCTTCTGACTGTCAGGACCCTCAGCTATAGGTCTGTTGGAGATTGCTTGAGGTCCACTCCAGACCCTGTTTGCCTGGGTATCAGCAGCAGAGGTTGCAGAAGATAGAATATTGCTGAACAGCAAGTGCACCTGTCTGATTCTTGCTTTGGAAGCTTCCTCTCAGGGGTGTACTCCACCCTGTGAGGTGTGGGGTGTCAGACTGCCCCTAGTGGGGGATGTCTCCCAGTTAGGCTACTCAGGGGTCAGTGACTCACTTGAGCAGGCAGACTGCCCCTTCTCAGATCTCAACCTCCGTGTTGGGAGATCCCCTGCTCTCTTCGAAGCTGTCAGACAGAGTCGTTCGCGTTTCACAGGCTTCTACCTCTTTAGCTGAGCCCTGTCCCCAGAGGCGCAGTCTACAGAGACAGGCAGGTTTCCTTGAGCTGCTGTGAGCTCCACCCAGTTCCAGCTTCCCAGCGGCTTTAGTTACCTACTTAAGCCTCAGCGATGGCGGGCGCCCCTCCCCCAGCCTCGCTGCTGCCTTGCGGTTAGATTGCCGCAGACTGCTGTGTTAGCAAGGAGAGAGGCTCCGTGGGCGTGGGACCCTCCTGGCCAGGTGTGGGATACAATCTCCGGTGTGCCGGTGTTACAGCGCAGTATTGGGGTGGGAGTTACCCGATTTTCCAGGTGTTGTGTGTCTCAGTTCCCCTGGCTAGGAAAAGGGACTCCCTTCCCCCTCGCGCTTCCCAGGTGAGGCGATGCCTCGCCCTGCTTCAGCTCTCCCTGGTCGGGCTGCAGCAGCTGACCAGCACCAATTGTCCGGCACTCCCGAGTGAGATGACCCCAGTACCTCAGTTGAAAATGCAGAAATCGCCGGTCTTCTGTGTCGCTCGCGCTGGGAGTTGGAGACTGAAGCTGCTCCTATTCGGCCATCTTGCTCCGCCCTCCGTCTTACTTCTTTTCTGTTGAGTAAACACTCAGAAATAGAATGAATGGTTTATACATATGGTAAGTGATGTGTAATTTAACAAAATTACCGCCAAGCTCTTTATCAAAGTTATTTTACTATTTTATATTTCCAATAGCAGCATTTGAGAGTTTTGCTACTATCCTTTATATTTACCCACGTATTTACCATTTCAGTAGCTCTTCGTTTCTTTGTGTCGATTCAGAGTTACTTGTGGTACTTTTTTCCTTTTGCCTGTGAAGCAACATTCCAGCATTTCATGTAGTGTAAATCTGAGGATGTTAAATTTTTTCAGGTTTTATACATCTAAAAATGTCTCTATTTTTACCTTGTTTTTAAAATATTTTTTGCTGGGTAATATATTTAAGTTGACAGGTTTTTAAAATTTTTTTCTTTCAGTACTTTAAATATGTCATTCCCTACACTCATTGTCTTCTACCCTTCATTGTTTCTGAAGAAAAGTCACTATTATTTTTTACTTCATTTCTCTATATGTAATGTATTCTGTTCTACCCAGCTATTTTTCTTATTTTTACTTTATCACTACTATTAGGCATTTTGATTATGATGTCCCTGGGGTAAATATTCTTCATATTTCTTACATGTAGAACTTGTTAAGCTTGTTGGATCTGTAGGTTAGCTTTTATCAATTTTGAAGAAGTTTTCAGCCATTATTTCTACAAATATTTTTTCCATCCTAGTCCCTCTCACTTCTCTTTTGAGGATTCTAATTTCCCATGTATTAGGCCACCTGAAGTTTTTCTAAGGCTTACTGATACTCTTTTCATTTTTTTCCCACTCTTTTTCTCACTGTGTTTCATTTTGCATTGCTTCTATTGCAATTTCTTCAAACTCATTAGTCTTTGCTTCTGCAGTATCTAATCAACTGTTAATTCAATGCATGCATTTCAAACCTTGTATTTTTCATCTCTACAAATTTATTGGGGTCCTTTTTCACATCTTTTAATTTCCTTACCATCATACTCATGCTTTCCTCTACTTTCTTGAGCATATGGAGTGGAGTTGTAATAGGGTTTTAATGTCCTTGTCTACTACTCCCATCATCTGTGCCATTTACAGATCTCTTTGAACTGTTTGATTTTTCTCTTTGTGATGAGTCTCATTTTTCTGATTATTTGCAAGTCAGACATTACGAGTTTTACCTTTTGGGTGCTGGATATTTTTATATTCTTGAGTTTTGTTCTATAACATTGTTAAATTAGTTGGAATGTTTCATCCCTTTGAGGTTTTCTTTTAGGCTTTATTAGTCAAGATTCTGGCTGCTGGTGTAGAGCTAATTTTGCCCCATTACTGAAGCATTACCCTTCTGAGTATTATGACTAATATCCATGTATTTTTCTTCTGTGGCTGATAAGATACAACCTATTCCCAACTCTATAACCATCAGTGATTCTTCTACTGGCTTCTTCACCGTGATTCTTTTCCAGTAGTGGGTAATTTCATCATGCATAAGCACTGTTCAGTACTCATCCGAACACTCAAGGAGGAATCTTTGGCAGATTGCTAGAATTATACCTCTGTGCAACTCTCTCATCCCCAGTCTCTATTGCATGGCTTTTAGCTGCCTTGATATCCTGAAACTTCTTAACTCTGTTTTCTCAACTCAGAAACCTCTCCAGGCTCAGTATGAGCTTGCCTTTCCTGCTCTGCAGCCTGTAAACTCTCTCCAGGCAGTAAACTGGCAAATCAAAAGCTCATCTTATTTGTTTCCCTTCCATTAGAGATAAGTCTTTTATTACCAACTGTCCAAGGTGAAAATGGTTCTTCTGTTTTTGTCTATTTTAAAATTGTTTTAGGCAAGAAAGTAAACGTGGTCCCTATTACTCCATCATGACTGTAAACTGGAAGTAGGGATACTGGTGTTTTACACTGAAACATGGCTTTGAGATTTTTCTGAAGAAAACCCTTTGCCTTTGGGGATATTTATCTGAAAACGCAACAGGCCTAGAAAATACAATGTGGAGCCTCTGCTACCAGCCAGGGCCACCTGTGCCTGCATACTGCTGCATAGGCTCAAACTTCGATATGGTTTTATTAGCCCATTTTACTATACTTGTGTCCTAAAGTCTTAACATTTAATCTGAAAATAATATTTTATTGTAGGAATGCAAGTGCTTTTACTGTCAACGTTTGTTAAATAGAGAGTATCAGCAATGACACAAAAAGAACATTTTAAATAACAGAAATCTTCTACAAATTTTGAAATGATCATTTCCTCCAGCTTACACTATACACCAACAAAGCAGTATTATCCAATAGTTCCTTGAAACTGTTCACTGACTCTTGATCAATAAAGTCATACGTATTTTTATCATTGAAAATAAAGAAGACACACATGCGGCCAACAATCATATGAAAAAAAGCTCAACATCACTGATCATTAGAGAAATGCAAATCAAAACCACAATGAGATACCATCTCACACCAGTCAGAATGACTATTACTAAAAAGTTAAAAAATAACAGATGCTGGCAAGGTTGTAGAGAAAGAGAAACATTTATACACTGTTGGTGGAAGTGTAAATTAGTTCAGCCATTGTAGAAGATAGTGTGGCGATTCCTCAACGACCTAAAGACAGAAATACTATTCCACCCAATAATCCCATGAGTATATACAAAGGACCATAAATTGTTCTATTATAAAGACATGTACATGTATGTTTATTGCAGCACTATTCACAATAGCAAAGACGTGGAATGCCCACCCATGATAAATGCCCATCCATGATAGACTGGATAAAGAAAATGTAGTACATATACACCATGGAATACTATGCAGCCATCAAAAAATGAGATCACGTTCCTCATTGGGACATGGATGGAGATGGAGGCCATTATCTTTAGCAAACTAACTCAGGCACAGAAAACCAAATACCACATATTCTCACTTATAAGTGGGAGCTAAGTGATGAGAACACATGGACACATGGAGGGGAACAACACACACTAGGCCTGTCAGATGGTGAAGGATGGGAGGAGGGAGAGGATCAGGAAAAATAACTAGTGGGTACTAGGCTTAATAACTGGGTAATGAAATAATCTGTGCAGCAAACCCCCATTACATAAGTTTACCTACATAACAAACCTGCACATATACCCTTGAACTGAAAAGTTTTAAAAAAAAGAAAATAATAGCCTTTGTTTTTTATTAAAAATATGTCTAGATATATAATATAAAATTATATGAGATTTATTTCATATTCAGCTCTTTGATAAGTTGCAATAAACCTAATTTTTTAAAGTAAGGAATTTTGCTAAGCTATGAGTAGTAGGATTATGAAAGATATAAATAAATCCACTTACAGAAATTTTTTAATTCTGAATTTTAAGAGATTGGAAAAAAACTGCTTTTTATCAAAATGGCTAAATAGTGACCATAAATCTTTTGTGGAAAAAGGCAAAAATGTAAGTAATTAAGTAGACAACATAATTAAAATTTTCCTTGAATTTATATACTAACAAATCTTATTATCAAACACAGCCCATATATCCTATATTTACTTTCCTTACTACTTTTATTACTAATTAGTAAATGTCTGTTACTTGCAAATTGAGCTCCCCTGTACCAGAATCCTAAAAGCCAAATAGGAAGTGAGACATTGCCTGATAGTTCTGAATTCACTTTCATGGTACACTTCTAAACCAGCATTCTGCTTTTAAAAAAGTCAGGAAGGGCATAGGTCATTTAGCTAGTAGAAATTATTTTCTATAAGATATACATAGCACTATATCAAATATACTATAGGGTGTGTTTTGAAAACTCTGGCAATTCTCTCACCCTCGTTTCTCTTTGTATTTTTAAATTAAAGCTCCTCACCATCACACTCTCAAATTCAAAACCATAAATATTAATTTTCTGCATTTTCATGTATTTCTTCCAGAGAAACAAGTGTGTCTTTCTTTCCCCCTTGGATGTTGTCCTCTCTGGGCTTATACATGTCTTGTGAGATGAATTTCATTCAATTTAATCAATTTTCTTAAGTGCCTACTTTTGCACAGGGTGCTTGACAAAAAATAATATAATGTGCCATATTCCCCTAGAAGATAATAATAACAAAAGTTTCTTGAGCATACACAATGTGCCACACAGTGTTAAGTGCTTTACTTACATTAATGCATTGAATTTTCACAACTACCTCTGTTTTACAGATAAAAAAGTAAAGCATTTTTTAAAAGTAAGCAACTGATGAAAGTTACACAGTAGATGAAAGGTGGATCTGAGCCTTAAATCCAGGCTGACTACTGTGATACACTGCACTGCCACAATACAAGTAGAGCCATACATACAAATAACTGTATTTTAAGCATATTTACTTATTCAAAACACAGTAAAGTACCATGAAAGCATCAATGACTACTTGATATATTTCATCTAGGAAGACTGAGAATAGCTTCGCAAAAGGGATAGCATTTGAGCTGAATAACAAAGGATGGGAGTATTAGCAGAGTTGAAAGCAAAAGATATTTTGAAACAGAGGCTCATCTTGAGGGCATGGTTTTGCTCTGTGAAATGTGTGGTTCTTATCACAGTTGAAGTACTTCACAACCATGCAGATTCCTTGACATACACTTAATCACTTAGAGAGTCGAAAAATCTGCATTTTTAGTAAGCAGTCAAAATGATTCAAATGAAGGTGGTTTTAGGACTACACTGAAAAACACAAACCTAATTCATTTTCAGTCCCTGCATCTATCTTCACACTTCCTCCTTTCTGCAAGCACAAACCTCACACCGCCATCCTCACCCCAAGCAGGAAATTCTAAAACCAAATCCAACCTCCAGCAGGTAGAACTTAAGAAACACCAACCCAATACTCAAGATTCAGTATCCATCACCCTCACTCTGGTCCAGCCCCAATCTTACAACTGAAGTTTTGAATTATAAGAGTATTCCCTTGTTTCTTTTTTGGCCCCTGTAACTGCTTCATAACAGTATTTTCACTGGAATTAGATACTGAAAAGATTCACCTTGTTTGGAAGGTCTACATAGTAAGTGAATGGGAATCCCCAATTCCAAAAATACCCAGAATATAACATCTTCAAAACAGGAACCCTGAAACGTATTCTTTCTTGGGCCTTACTCATATACAAGAGTTCTGATCCTGACCTCCGGCCCAGAAATTAGAATCAATGGTATCAAATTACTTCTTGATACCAAATGTCTCCCAGCCTGTATATTCAAGTATCACCCACTTCCAGACTGCCAAGCTGTACTCCACCCGTCAGCTAAGATGTGATCATTCCCTCATTCATTCTGTACATAGCTGTAACCCAGCTGGCCCCGTTGCCCATCATCTCCCCTAACAATGGGGAAATTTGATGTGGTGCTATTAACTAGAGGGAAAAGTATTGTTTTTTGGTATGTTTTTAATTGAGGAAGGTAGTACACGAAAAGACAAAGGTAACCGTATACAGAAACAAATCAAGGGTTACACACCTTTTAGAATTTTCAGTAAATCAGGCAATATTTGCCTCCAATAAGAAAATCCATTTTCATACATAGATAATGAGATATTTTATGTTATAGAAGTGATATATTGTCCCCAAAATGGAAAAGTGTATACAAGTTCAATGGAAACACTCCCAACCACACCACCTTACCACAGCCACTGCCAGTATTTTAAGGCATATCCTTCACTTTTGTAATGTTTGCTAAAGTTGAATTTCAATCCAGACCAAAACCTGATTGATCTTGCCTACCAGAGGGAAAAGACAGATTCAAATGTATATTTACCAAACCAGAAAAAGTAGAGGAAAGAGCATTGACAACTTCTTCCAAGGCTCTTAGATTTCTCAACTGCATCAGGAATACAAAATGAAAACCAAGTTGGAGAGGAAGAATAGATTTGAGGAGATAGCCATGCACACAAACTATGCTTGTGTCAACTTACTGTGCATATAAATATTATATACCTGCATATGTAAATATATAATATGACATATTTCTTTTATATATATCTTAAATATATGGTTGATAATTTATGTAACTTTTAGAATAGTCTTTTCTATATAGGAATATATTGGCAATGTTTTTTTCACTTGTCAGTAGATACCACTCTAGAATCTTGCTGCTCTGCTTGTACTGAGAACAGCAGCAGCACCAGTATAATCTAAGAGCTTCTTACATATAAAAATTCATGGGTTCCATCTCAGATCTAGTGAATCAGAATATCAATTTAAAATCAAATACCACATGTTCTCACTCATAAGTGGGAGCCGAACAATGGGTACACATGGACATAAAGATCAAAACAGTAGACACGAGGATCTCGAAAAGGGGAGAGGCTGGTAGGGAATGAAGACTGAAAACTTACCTATTGGGAACAATAGTCACTATTTGGGTGATGGTTACACTAGAAGCCAAAATGTCACCATTATACAATATATCCATGTATCAAACCTGCACATGTACCGCCAGAATCTAAAATAAAATACAGCAAAAAAAAAAAAAACTTGAACATATTTATATGTATGCATTTTTCTTGAAGAAGTTTCATGAATTTCATCATATTCACATAATGGTCTAATTTGATTTATGTATGTATTTAATCTATTTTTATTTTTATTCTTATTTATTTATTTTTTGAGACAGGGTCTCACTCTGTCACCCAGGCTGGAGTGCAGTGGCACCATCATGACTCAGTGCAGCCTTGACTTCCCTGGTTACAGCGTCCCTCCCACCTCAGCCTCCCACGTAGCTGGGACCATAGGCACACACTACCAAGCCCAGCTAATTTTTGTATTTTTGGCAAAGATAGGGTTTCACCATGTTGCCCAGACTGGTTTTGAACTCTGAGCTCAAGCAATCCACCTGCCTCAGCCTCCCAAAGTGTCGAGATTACAGGCATGGGCCACCACCCCAGGGCCCATTTTAATTCTATTTGGACATTCAGGTAATAAACTCACATGGAGCCCATTTTGTAGATAAGGAAATGTAAAAGAGGCCTAAAAGATATCTCTGTAAATTCAATAATTGAGTTCCTACAATAGAAGCCAATTGCAAGTTTTTACCTTTACAAATGAGTCTATTGCATTACAATCAATCATTTGCTTAAAGGCAATTTTCACCTTGTCATCTAGATGGCCAGCTATTAAAACCTCTGTGCAGTGGTCACTCTTCCGCTACAACATATTTATCTGGTTAAAAATGCCTTTGATGGTGGAAGTTCTACCTTTTTAAAAAAATCTGATTTGGCATAACAAAAGTATGTGGAGTCAAATAAACCAAAGACTCTTAATAGACTACACTGGGAGATGTTTCAGTATGTATTTATTCACTCAGTTTATGACAGTAGCATGTATTATGTTGAAGTGCACTATGGTTCATGTTTAACTTTCCTTTCTGCTCTGAGAAGATACAAAATTTAGCATACGCTAACAGTTTAAGTCAGAGGATATGGAATAACAATGAATTTAGCAGTCAGTTCAGACTATGCAAGAAGGGGTTATTATGGACTCAAAGATACCCACAAAATACCATGCCTTGAGCTATGGAAGAAAACAATTCAGTTTAATAAATAAATCACACAGGGAGATTTGAAATAGTATACAAGTCTATTTAGCAAGCCTTGAAGAAGAACAGCAAACAAACAAGATTCACTAATCATTAATGGCATTCAATTATTCCCACAGCATCCAAATAAGGCAATTTTATGCTTTATAATTAACCCAAGGATTGAACTATGCATTGGGAGGAATAAATGTAGCTATTTGTACTTTATTGGTTATTCATGTTTTCAGTAAATAAATTAAATTAACAAACTTCATCAGGCTTTCATCCTGCATTAAAGCAAAACATAAAGTATCCAACAAAGCAAAGAGATAGCATTAGGCCTAGAGTTTGTTAAGAAATAACAGAATTTGCATTTTAACAAGATTTCCAGGGTATTTGTACACACTTTGAAGTTTTTGAGAAGTACAGTTTTCAGGGCTGATGAAGCAACAAAATAGGGGTACTTGCATCCCTGGACCACCCTGTAGATCAGAGCCTCCCACCAGAAAGTAAAACACATGTGAGGCTAAGCTTCCAAATGTTGCACTAATAGGACTCTAACCTGGAGACTTTTATTATAAATATTATTCCTTGACTTCCCTTTTAAAGCAAACATTGGGCCACAGGATGTGTGGGCTGATTTCATGCAATGGAATATGACATTAGTGTTCACTTATCATTTTTGTCCTATAAATATTTGGCAAGCACAGGTATTGATTCATCACTTCAACAAATATTTATTGAATACCTACTCTGTGTATACATAAGTATTACAAGTATCTCTGACATAGCCTGGGTATAGAATGAAAGCTGTTAAGGTAAACTGATGGGAAAGATGACTTTATTTCAATTAACTAGTGTTTCAGAAATCAAGTCTGAAAATATCTAAATTATCCAAATTGTTATATAATTGATTCTGAAAGGAGTAATTAGACCATACCCCCCAAAAATTCTACATACTTTTGTTATGCCAAGACTGTTTCCTTGCAGTCACTATTATATTTTACAGAGCATTGAAATTATAAATTATTTAATTATTTGAGAATATTTTGCACTGAAAGATAATAAACTTAGTTGCAAGTTTTTTATGAGAGACAATTTCTAAATAAGTTGAAGTCTTTGTAAAACCATAAACAAATTAACTAGGCTCTACCATTTATGTGAATTAGAAAATAATAGTATTCATTGTATTTTATAACATATATGTCAGATGTATTTTTACATTAGTACTTAGGAAATTCCAAACAATGAATGCATTCAATGAATCTAAAGAACCACCTCTTACTGAGAGGATACAACAATGCAGTAAACAATATAGAAAGTACAGGTTATCTCTTATAGGTCTAATTCTCTTTGCAATATTAAATGTGAGTATTTTCTAAAGCCAGTCATTCCTTCAGATTATGAGGAGTTTCATTTTTTGCATTTTTGTGCTACAATATGGATAATCTTGATAGAAGATTCTATTTATAGGCAAGCTTATTTTATTGTACTTTGATTTATTATGCTTTACAGACTGTGAGTTTTTTAAAAATTGAAGGTTTGTGGGAACTCTGAGTTGAACAAGTCTATTGGCACAATTTCTCCAACTGCATATGTTCACTTTGTGTATCTGTGTCACATTTTGGTAATTCTTAAAATGTTTCAAACTTTTTCATTATTGTTATATGTGTTATGATGATCTGTGATTAGTGATCTTTGATGTTACTATTATAACTGTTCTGGGGGACCACAAACCATGCCCACATAAGATGGTGAACTTAATTGATAAATATGTATGCGTTTGGACTGCTCCACTGACTGGCCATTCTCTCACATCTCCCCTTCTCTGTGAGTCCCCATATTCCCTGAGGCACAACAATTTTGAAATTAGGCCAATTAAAAGTGCCACAATGGCCTCTAAGTGTTCAAGTGAAAGAGTCATACGTATCTCCCTTTTAATCAAAAACTAGAAATTATTAAGCTTAGAAAGGAAGATATGTTGAAAGTCAAGATAAGCCAAATTCCAGGCCTCTTGCACCAAACAGCCAAGTTTTGAATACAAAGGAAGATGAAGGAAATTAAAAGTGCTACTACTCCAGTGAAAATGCAAATGACAAGAAAGCAAAACAACCTTGTTGCTGATATGGAGGAAGTTTGAGTGGTCTGGATAGATGGCCCAACCAACCATAACATTCCCTTCAGCCAAAGAATAATCCAGAGCAAGGCCCTAACTTTCTTTAACTCTGCAAAGGCTGACAGAAGTAAGGAAACTGCAGAACAAAAGTTGGAATCTAGCAGAGGTGGGTACATGAGGTTTAATGAAAGAAACCATTTCCAAAACTAAAAGTGCAAAATAAAACAGCAAGTGTTGATGAATAAGCTTCAGCAAGGTATCCAGAAGATCTAACTAAGATCATTGATGAAGGTGGCTACACTAAACAAGAGATTTTCAATGTAGAAAAAACAGCCTTCTATTAGAAGAAGATGCCATCTAGGACTTACATAGCTACAGACGAGAAGTCAATGCCTGGCTTCAAAGCTTCAAAGGACAGACTATCTTATTAGTAGCTAACGCAGATGATAACTTTAACTTGAAGCCAATGCTCATTTACTAGTCTGAAAATCCTAAGGCCTTTAGAAAATTATGCAAAATCTACTCTGCCTGTGCTCTAGAAATGGAACAAAGCCTGGATGACAACACATCTGTTTACAGCATGGTTAACCAAATATTTTAAGTCCACTGTTTAAGCCACTGTCTAGAAAAAAGTTTCTTTTCAAAATATTATTGCTCACTGGCAATGTATTTGGTCACCCAAGAGCTCTGATAAAGGTATACAAAGAGATCAGTGTTTTCCTACCTGCTAACAACATCAATTCTGCATCTCATTGACCAGAGTAATTTTGACTTTTTAGTCTTATTATTCAAGAAATACATTTTGTAAGGTTATAGCTGCCATAGATAGTGATTCCTCTGATGGATCTAGGGAAAGTAAAATGAAAGCCTTCCAGAAAGTGTTCACCATTCTGGATACCATTAAGAACAGTCATTATTCAGGGGAGGGGATCAAAATATCAACATTAAAAACAGTTTGAAAGTTGATTCCAACCATCATGGATGACTTTGAGGAGTTCAAGACTTCAGTGGAGGAAGTAACTGTGGATGTGGTGGGAAAAAAAAAAAAACAAGAGAATTCAAATTTTAAAATGGAGACTGAAGATGTGACTGAATTGCTACAATCTCATGACGAAACTTGAACAGATGAGGAGTTGCTTCAACAAATGAACAAAGTGGTTTCTTGAGATGGAATCTACTCCTGGTAAAGATTCTGTAAACATTGTTAAAATGACAACAAAGGAATTAGAATATTACATAAACTTAGTTGATAAAGCAATGGCAGGGTTTGGGAGGATTTGCTCAAATTTGGAAAGAAGTTCTACCTTGGGTAAAATGCTGTCAACCAACATTACATGCTACAGAGAAATCACTCTTGAAAGGAAGAGTCAAACAATGTGATAAACTTCGTTGTTGTCTTATTTTAAGAAATTCCCACACAAAGCCACCTCAACCTTCAGCAACCATCACTCTTATCAGTTAGCAGCCATCAACATTGAGGTAACACCTTCCACCAGCAAAAAGATTATGACTCATTGAAGGCTCAGGGGATTGTTGGCATTTTTTAGCAAAAAGGTATTTTTAAATTAAGTATATTGTATCTTAAACATAATGCCATTGCACACTTAATAGGCCACAATAAAGTGCCATGGGGGTTTGTTGTATAGATTATTTATTTTTTCACCCAGGTATTAAGCCCAGTACCCAATAGTTATCTTTTCGGTTCCTCTGCCCCCCACTGCCCCAAGTAGACCCCACTATCTGTTGTTTCCTTCTTTTTGTTCATAAGTTCTTATCATTTAGCTCCACCTATAAGTCAGAACATGAGGTATTGAATTTTCTGTTCCTGTGTTAGTTTGCTAAGGATGATAGCTCCAGCTCCATCCATCTTCCTGCCAAAGACATGATTTCATTCTTTTTTATGGCTGCATAATATTCCAGGGTGTATATGTACCACACTTTTTTATCCTATCTGTCATTGATGGGCATTTAGGTTGACTCCATGTCTTTACTGTTGTGAATAGCACTGAAATGAACATTCACGTGCATGTGTCTTTAAGGTAGAATGCTTTATATTCCTCTGGGTGTATATCCAGTAATGGGATTGCTGGATTGTATGGTAGTTTTGCTTTTAACTCTTTGAGGAATTGCCATACTGCTTTCCACAGTAGTTGAATTAATTTACACTCCTATCAGCAGTGTATAAGTGTTCCTTTTTCTCCCCAACCTCACCAGTATCTGTTATTTTTTGACCTTTTAATAATTGCCATTCTGACTGGTGTGAGATAATATCTCATTGTGGTTTTAATTTGCATTTCTCTAATGATCAGTGATACTGAGCTCTTTTTCATTTTTGTTGGCTGTATGGAAGTCTTCTTTTGAGAAGTGTCTGTTCATGTCCTTTGCCCACTTTTTAAAGGGGTTGTTTTTCACTTGTAAATTTAAGTTCCTTATAAATGCTGTATATTAGACCTTTGTCAGATGCATGGTTTGCAAATATTTCCTCCCATTCTGCAGGTTGTCTGTTTACTCTGCTGATAGTTTCTTTTGTGTAGAACCTCTTAAGTTTAATTAGATCTCACTTGTCAATTTTTGCTTTTGTTGTGATTGCTTAAAAATCAAACTCTTAAAAAAAAAAAAAAAAAAAAAAAAAAAGCTCCTTTGTGTCCTCTTCTCCTTTTAGCAATTGTATACTTCTTTATATTCCTTTACAGCAAATTCCTCAATGTTGACTAAACCCAGTGTTTCCAATTCATCTCTTCCTATGCTCTATGAAATCCATTTCCATCAAGCTATCACACCCCCAAAACTGTGTTTGTTTCCATATTCCATATCACACCACCAAAACTGCTTTCGTCAAGTTACAGACGACCTCCACATTATTAAGTCCAGTGGCCAATGTCCAATCCTCCTGCAACCTGACCTGTCAGCAGTATAGGCCTTAAGCCACTTTATCCTCCTGAAAACACTCTTTTCACTTGATTTTTTCAGACAGCACCTCCCCTGGCTTTCCTTTTCTCTCACTGACCAATCCTTCTCAGTCTCCTTTGCTTGTTACTTCTCTTTAGTCTCTTCAATTCACTCTTAAAAACTGTAATTCCTAGAGCTCAGTCATTGGTCCTACTCTCTTCTCAATGCATACTTATTCTCTAGATGAGCTTACCCAGTATCATGGCTTTAAACACAATGCCAACTTTCTATCTCTGGCCTGGGACTACTTTCAACCAATACTCATTTACTCTATGTGGATGGTTAATTGGCATCTCAAGCTGAAATTCTTGATCTTTCCCCTACAACCTATTTGACTGGAATCTTCCCAATTTCAATCAATGTCAGCTCCATCTCCTCACTCTCAAACCCCACATATAACATATCCAGAAATCTTGTTGGCTGTCATTTCAAAACACTGGCATTTTCAAAATCCAGAAACTCCTCACCACTTTCATTGTTACCCCCGACCCTGGCTGCCAGCATCTTTCTCCTGCACTTTAACAGTAGCCTTATTGCTATTCATTGTGTTCCCACCCATGCCCCATACACTCTATTCTCAACATCAGCAACCAGAACACTCCTTTAAAAAGATGTTGGAACAAGTCACTTACCTGCTCAAACCCTCCAATGGCTCCACATTTCTCTCAAAGTAAAAAGTCTTAGTCTTCATAACGAACTCTTCCAAGCTTGTCCACCACCTTCCTTTCTCATCCCTGATTTCATTCCTCTAGTTTACCTTCTCTTCCTTCTCTCCCAATCAGCCCTCTTGAGCCATATTGACCTCCTCATGGTTCCTGCTACATTCCCTGCAACCATCTGCCACCTCAGGTATTTTGCGCAAGCTGTTATCTATTCTCTTTTCCCTGATAGCCTCATAACTCATCTTCTCATTTCCTTTAAAGTTATTCTGAAATATCACTTCATTGATGGGGTAATATCTGACCAACTCATTTAAGCTGTAATCTCCCCATCTGCCTTTGTATTCCCAGTCCCTCTTAGCTTGCTCTATTTTTTCCCCATTGGATTTATCACTCCAAACATCTTATATAATTTAATTACTATTTTTGTATTACCTGTCTTCTCCCATTACAATGTAAGCTTCACAAAGTTAGGAATTTTTGTTGGATATATTTTCTAATGTATTCACAGGACCAGAACAGTGCCTGAGATACAATAGGCACTCAACAAATAATTGCTAAGTAAATGAATGAATACTTTAAATTTATGTATAGGTTGACTTTTTATAATGATATGTTTTGAAAAAATCATTTTCATACCAAAATAATTAGAAGCAACTGTCAGAAGATGGTAACAGCCCCAATTCCCTGTAAAGTGGGAACTGTAATTCTTACTGTGTGCACTCTCCCAGCTAGAAAGAGTATAAGAAAAGAAATAGCTTTGTGTAATACATAATAGAAAGTTAGCTCAAATGCTGTTGTATTCTGGCCTGGGAATAGGTTTACCACACCATGGGTTAATGAATCAAATATCTATTGAGTTTTGTGTGAATCCTAAGGCACTCTTTTATCCCTTTGCCACCATCAGCTCCTCCAAACTAATAGCAAAAAACAGCAACAAAAGAAAATCTTTCTCTGTTTTCTCAACAGTACTTTTCTCTGAAAAAAAAAATCTGCTTACAGTGAAGTAGAAAACAATTAGACACTTGCAGCATGTCAACTTGACACCCAAAAATTCAAATTGATTTCTGTATCTCATTCAGTTTTAACATCTAAATGTATAATGGCAGGTCTTATTTTCAAAGAACATTCTCAACCCCCAGAGTCAAGTTTCTCAAGGTCACAATTTTCGTATTTTTATTGGTGACTGTATTATTTCATCCTGATCTTTATATTACCTTCACTATAAAAATTGTTACTGCCAAAATATTAAAAAATATCTGTAAGGTTGTGATTCAAGGAAATCTGAGAAACAATTTCTTGGGTTGGTCCTCAGAAGTAAATTCAACACCGTAAGCAAGAATCAGCCCTGTAGATTTTAACAACTAACCCAAACCCTATGCCGTAACTCCTAACCTATTTTATTAACCTACACTGCTCAGCAGGGAACTCCAGTATCCTGTGCTGGGGGTGGTGCCCGGCAGGACGTGCTGATCCCACCTTCACAGGCCTGTGCAGCACACATACATGTTCTGCAGCGTTCAAGGTGGAAGTGAGAGAAAGTGAGAAGTGAGGCAAGAGGCAGGGGTCTGTGCTGCTGCTGAAGAGGAGCTTGGCTGCGAAGCTCCCCTTGTTTCCCATAAATAGTGAGAAAGAACCTTCATCCTCTGGACTGTTCCAAGTCATCTTTTTTTTTTTTTTTTTTTTTTTTATGTGTCTGTGTTGGCAGGGGGCAGACATGGAGATAACCAGAGAACAGAGATGATTCCCGCCAAGATAAATAACTAGGAGCAGCCAGTGTGGGCCGCTCTCACAGAGAGAAGAGTGTTGAGTAAATACTAGCTCTTCAACTGGATCTTCCAGGAGGACGCACTGGGAATCATCAAGGAAGCAACACGGCCTATGTAGACCAGAGAAGAGTGCGACAGGACAGCCACCCACCCAGAAGTGGCGCAGAGCCACGGGAGACTCCCACTGCGAGGAAACAGTGAGCGAGTGAGAGTTTCTAGGGACTCACATTTCTGCCACGGAACTTTGCAACCCTGAATCAAGAGATTCCCCCATGACTCTCCCCCAGCCGGGGCCCCCAGACTGAAAAAGAGAGCTATGTGGAGTCTTGGCACAGCCACAGTTCAGGCACATGAGAAGCACCGGGACCCTTGGATCTCTGGGCATCCCAGCACCAGCAGCTGCAGCTCCTGCAACATCGGAGGCCAGGCTCCCTAGCATGCCCCCAGGATAGGGGCCGAATCCATGCGACGGAGCAGTGGATGAAGAGCAGGCCTCGCCTCCACTGTACCTCGCTGGACAAGGCCCACTGGCCTGGGACCCTAATGCACCCACCCCAACCACTCCTGAGCTCTCCGGCGGGGAGTAGCTCTGCACTTCCCTGAGACGCAGCTACCGGAGGCAGCAGACAGGCTCTTACGCTTGCTGCTTCACAGTCCTCTCTCCTGTTACCCTCCGACTCCAGAGGAAAAGCAATGATTAGAATCTAACATGGGCCTCAGCATAGTTCTGTTGCCTTAGAGAAAAGCAGCTAGTCTGTTTTCGATGCAGGTCCGTGCCTCACCTGCTCCTCACTGTGGAAGGCCTCTCCACCTGGGTCCCCAGCACAACCACTCTGCCCCAGCCTGAATACTTCAGTCAGTGGCAGCTCTGTATTTCTCCAGGGAGGAAACTCCAGAGACAACCCAAAGTCCCTCTGCCGTTGCAGCTTCAGTGGTACTGCCCTTGCCGCTCTCGGTCTGGGAAAGGAACAAAGGGTGTGGTCACTATGCTGGCACCCCAGCACATGGCAGCCGTCATGCAGAAAGGAGCCCAGACTTTCTTCCCTGTGAACCCCCACCCCGGACTCTTTACCAGGCAGGGCTCCCAGCTCATGGCTGCAGAGCAGCTGCCCCACCCCCAGCTGAACATTCCCACTGGCAGCAGCTCTGTTTTTCTGGGGTGGAGCTCCCAGAGGTAACCAACAGCCGCTCTGTCACTGCCACTGAAGTGATTCTGATCTTGCTGCCACCCGACTAAGAGCCTAGGGACTTTACTTTCAATTCCAGCATACCAATGTTGATACAAGAGTAAAAAGAAATTATTTAGACAGATAATGAGGGCAAATAGTCCAAGACAGAACTTCCCTTCTCACAAAAAGCAGCCCAAGAGATCACTTCTTTTCTAACAAACAGCAACTGGAAGATTGGGCTGCAAACTGATAAGGAATCTGGAAGCTTGCACAAGGGGATGCTGGCCATTGCACAGATAGAAAGGGCTACCCAGGACCAGGCATGTCCACCATGGGGGTTCCATTTCCCCTTTTTAGCAGATGCACAGTAAAAAAGAAATAAGCAACATGGAATAGCTCAAGCTGAGGACTCGCCTGCATAATAAAAGATTGGGGTTGGGGGCTACCAGAGATTCATTCCCTAAGTAGATGGCACACCTGGTCCTAACTGGTTTTTCATGCCCTATGCTGATCAGATACCACCTCCCCACTAGCTCGTCTATAAAAACCCCTGCATTTCACTGCGGTACAGCAACCCTTTTTCTAGGATCCCTCTCTGTAGCAGAGAGCTGTTCTCTTTCTTTGTTCTATTAAATTTCTATTCTGAACCTCATCCTTGGTGTGTCACATCCTTGATTTCCTTGGCCATGACACCAAAAGCTCTGGGTGTCACCCCAGACAATGAGGCCACTTCACTCCTGTCATATGGAGAGGAACCCAATCTCTCCTCTCTGTGATCCCTCCACCCCCACCCCACCCCCCTTTGCCAATCAGGGCCCCTCAGCTCAAACCAGCAATGCAACCACTCCACCGCCTGGCTGAACATTTCCATTAACAGTGGCTCTGCATTTCTCTGAGGTGGAGCTCTCAGAGGCCACTGAAAGTCCCTCTGCACCTGTCACTGCAGTGGTACTGCCCTTACTGCCTTTAGAATGGGGAAGGAACAAATATCCTGAAGGCTTTACCCACAACTCCAGCAAGCTGCGGTCTCCCTAAGGAGAAGAGACCACTCTGTCTCTCCCTTGTGAGCTCCCCAACACCAATTAATCACTAGACAGCACCCCACAGCTTGGGCCCACAACACAGCTGCCCCATCCCAGGCCAGTCACACCAATTGGCAGTGGCTCTGCATTTCTTTTGGGTGGAGCCCCAAGAGACAAGTGAAAGCCCCTCTGCCACTGCCACAGCCACTGCCAAGGTCCCTTGCCCTGCTGCCTCCAAGATGGGGAAGGAACATAAAGCCTGAGCTCACTCCAGGGCTGTGGTATGCCAAGCCAAGATCTGCAGCCAGCACTGAAGGTGGAGAGGAGCCCACAACTTCAGAACTCTGAGTGGGGGCACAGCTGCAATCATGAGGAAACACAGAGGAGCCACGTGGCCAAGCAAGAGCCTACCTATTGGCCATTATGCTTAAACACCATCTACTTGATCAGAGCCCAAAATTCAACACCAAAAATACTTTGCTAATATGCTCCCCTGTGAAACAAAGGACAAGAAGTCAGGTACAAATAAAGATCATACACAAAGGCTTGGCCCTCTGAAAACATTCAGAAAAGAAATCAAATGACTACTCAAATTACACCACAGTTAAAGGAACATTAGCCCACATAGTGAGAAAGAATCAGCTCAAGAACTCTGGCAACTCAAAAAGTCAGAGTGTCTTGGTAAGGCTGAAATAGCTAAGATGACAGACATATAATTCACAATTTGAATAGGAATGAAGATCATCAAGATTCAAGGGAAAGTTGAAATCCAATGAATCTAAGTATTGCAATAAAATGATGCAGAAGCTGAAACAATAAAAGGCCATTATAAGACGGAACCAAACTTATCTGATAGAGCTAAAAAACACACTACAAGAATTTCATAATGCAATCACAAGTATTAACAGCAGAATAGACCAAGCTGAGGAAAGAATCTCAAAGCTCAAGACTGGTTATCCAAACTAATTCAGTGAGAAAGAAATAAAGAAAAAAGTATAAAACAGAATGAAGAAAACCTCCAAGAAATATGAAATTATGTAAAGAGAGCAAATCTATGACTCATTGGTATCCTTGAAATACAGGGAGAGAAAACAAGCAACTTGGAAGTCATATTTGTGGATAATTGTTCACAAAAGTTTCTCCAGCCTTGCTAGAGAGGCCAACATTCAAATTCAGGAGATGCAGAAAACTCCTACAAGATCCTATACAAGATAACTATCCGCAAGAGACATAGTCTTCAGATTCTCCAAGGTCAAAGTGAAAGAAAACATAGTAAAGGCAACTAGAGAGAAGGGGCAGGTCACCTACAAAAGGAACCTCATCAGGCTAACACGAACCTTTCAGCAGGAAACCTACAAGGCAGAAGAGATTCAGGGCCTATATTCAGCATTCTTAAAGAGAAGAAAATCCAACCAAAAATTTCATATTCAGCCAAACTAAGCTTCATAAGTGAAGGAGAAAAAAAAATACTCTTCTCAGACAAGCAAATGCTAAAGGAATTCATTACCACCAGACCTGCTTTAAACTGACAGCAATCAAAAAAGATAGAGAAGGCCAATGCATAACGGTAAAGGATTCAATTCAACAAGAAGACTAACTATCCTAAATGCTTATGCATTCAAGACTGGGGCACCCAGATCCAAAAACCAAGCTCTTAGAGAACTACGAAGACACCTAGATAACCACACAATAGTAGTGAGAGAGTTCAACACCCCACTGACAGTATTAGACAGATCATTGAGGCAGAAAACTAACAAAGATATGATATGCAGGACCTAACTCAACACAACCAAATGGACCTAAAGACATCCAAAGAACACTCTAGCCAAAAGCAACCGAATACACATCCTTCTCATTTTGCACATGGCGCATACTCTAAAATTGACCACACAATTGGCCATAAAACAATCCTCAGCAAATTTTTAAAAAATTGAAATCACACCAAACACACTCTTAGACTACAGTGCAATAAAAATATAAATACTTTAAAATCATTTAAAACTACACAATTATGTGGAAAGTAAAGAACCTGCTCCTAAACAACTTTTAGGTAAACAGTGAAATTAAGGCAGAAATTAAGAAATTTTTTGAAACTAATAACAAAGATACCACCTACCAGAATCTCTGGGATACATCTAAAGCAGTATTAAGAAGGAATTTACAGCACTATACGTCCATATCGAAAAGTTAGAAAGATTATCAAATTAACAACCTAGTATCACAACTAAAGGAACTGGAGAAACAAGGCAAACTGACTTCACAGCTAGCAGAAGACAAGAAATAACCAAAATCAGAACTGAACTAAAGGAAATTGAGATGCAAAAAAAAAAAACATACAAAAGATCTAATGTAGGACTTGATTATTTCTAAGGCTGAATAAGATTGACATCATTAGCTAGAATAATAAAGAACAAAAGGAGAGAAAATCCAAATAAACACAATCAGAAATGACAAAGAGGGCATTACCACTGACCACAAGAAATACAAAAAACCCACAGAGAATAATCCAAACACCTCCAGGTACACAGAATAGAAAACCTAGAAGAAATGGATAAGTTCCTGAAAACATACAACCTCTCAAGTTTAAAACAAGAAGAAATTGAAACCCTGAACAATGGCATTTCCTGAAGGATTTCCCTGCTCGCTCCTGCTAGCCCTGCCTTTTTTCTTTCCCTGGGTATACTTCCAATAAATTTCTTACACTTTTAACTTTGTCTTAGCATCTGCTTCCTAGAGTACCTGGACTGATGCAGCCACAGTCCTAAAAATGCTAAAGTTATGATTCACCAAAGATTATCTGATCCCAGAGATCTGCATATGTAAACAATGCTTCCTTTCCCAGGTGTAAATTTTGGATTACTTCCTGCCCCCATTCCTGGCCTTACAGTCAAAAGTCTTAACATGTCTCTAAGGTACTGGGAGCTAGAACTTCAATATAACTTTGGGGAGGACACAATTCAGCTCATAAAAATACCTGAGGAAGAGGCTTCCTTCACCTGGATTTAAGGGTGGTCCTAGTAGTTACTGTGTGACCTGGAGAGTTTCAGATAATACATGATCAACATGCATCATTGGCCTCATGTGAGACTGCCAAATACACTATACATGGAGAGTCACCCCCACATAGTACCCTTAAACTTCCACAAAATAATGAAGCCATAGGAACTTGAGAGTTTGGGTGGGTAGAAGAAGTTTCATGAATCATCTAAACCCAACCTGAGTATTCACAGTAAGCATCTCTACCCCTAAGCACTAATGCCTGCACTTAGCAAAATACAAATTGCAGCCAACTTAGAAGAGCCCTCTATATGACCATGTTCAATACATGTGTGTTGTTTGGTTTAATTATAGAAAGTGTGATGTATGTAAAATAAACTTGCAACTGAATTGTTAAAGACGGCTAATCATAAAACTGTAATATTAACCAAGATCTTAAAATACTGTTTGCTATACGATCACCCTCTATTATCCTCCTTGTACTCCCAGAGAGACTCTGATTGTTTTGTTTTGTTTTTTGAGATGGAGTCCCCCTCTGTATCCCAGGCTGGAGTGCAGTGGCATGATCTCGGCTCACTGCAACCTCCACTTCCCAGGTTCAAGTGATTCTCCTGCCTCAGCCTCCTGAGTATTTGGGACTACAGGTGCGCACCAACACGCCAGGCTAATATTTGTATTTTTAATAGAGAAGGGGTTTCATGTATTAGGCAGGATGGTCTCGATCTCCTGACCTCATGATCTGCCCACCTCAGCCTCCCAAAGCTCTGGGATTATAGGCGTGAGCCACCATGCCTGGCCAAGAGAGACTCTAATTTAAATTTTCTTTCATCTATCATCTTGTGAAAGCCCATCTGAAAATCATAGAATATAATTTTCTACCCCAAACATGATGTCTCAGTGGCCTCATTTCTACCTTCTTTCTTCCCACCTCACTTCCCAAAAAGCAGACAGAATTCTCTTCTAATATTTTATTCTTATTAAGAAATGTTTCTCAAAATTTATTTCAGTCCCTTATGTGTAGTTCAATATCAGTTCATTTTGTCTTTCTTCAGCAAAAAAATGAACAATAAGTAAACACCATTCTTCACCGAAAAGATTTTCTTATAGTTAAAACTTTATTAAATTGTCTTTAGTTTGATAAGAAAAATGTACTTTATAATAATTGTATATATCACAAGGCAGAATCCTTAAGGAGTACCAAGTTCTGTTTAGCAACTGTGTTTTAGTATCTTGAATTAATGCACACCTCTACTGGCTTATAATATCAAGGAATTACTCACAAAAATCAATTTATCAGATCAAAGATCCATACTTAGAACAGACATACACCACAGCAACACAAATGAAACAGCATAATAAAAACTTTATATGCAAACATTTTTCCCGTGTGTGCATATAAACCCACAGCTACCAAGTGTTCTAGTGTTCTAGTGAAGAGTCTTTATAAATAAGACTTGGAATTTTGTTGTGTTGAACAGAGAGGAGAAAAACAGAGTCAAATGCTGAGGGGTAAAGTTTTAAAAGAAGTAGCTAATACTGTGATGAGTAAGAGATTCTGTGGTGAAATTATCAAATCAAACTGATATTGGGCAAATAGACTCAGGAGTACACCTGTCTGTGAATTCTTGCTATTATCTCTAGAGTTCTGGGCACTTCTGGCAATTATTGTTTCATTCCTAACTCATAAAAGAAATTGTGGTAGTATACTGAAAAGTTATCTAAATACATTTAAAAGCTGCAAAAATATTTAAAAAGCAAAGTAAACTACAAGAATAGCTGAACACCATGGAAACCTCAGAAGGCAGGTTAGAAGCAATCCTCTTCTCTAGGCCTTCACCACCCGAGACCAGACCTTCCAATTAAAAGTGGTTATTTTAGTCAGGTTTTGGTTTTTGGTTTTAATCTTAGCTTGGTTTATTGTGTTTTTTGTTTGTTTGTTTGTTTGTTAATTTACTTGTTTCTGGGGAAAGGGTAATAAACAATATAGTCAGAACAAAACAAAGAAGCACAAACCCACCACTTGGGACCACGACAAATTTTATCCCTAATATTAAAAGGATTTTCAAGCATAATGCAGGACAAATATCAGTATTTAAGACACTGTAGTGAATAAAGGAGTTGGCAGAAGACTGAAGATTAGCAGACACGTGTTTCATTTTTCAAATATATATTCTAGAAACTACAAACTTTCAAAGCATATTTCAATCACTGGCAAAAATTTTGAACAAATTATTAACAGAGTGTGTGAACATTTATAAGTACTAACTACTAGCAGCCAACCTTGCATTATAAAGAATAAATTACGCAAAAACCTAATATCATTTTATCTTTCTTGAGACAGAGTCTCGCTGTGTTGCCAGGCTGGAGTGCAGTGGCGTGATCTTGGCTCACTGCAACCTCCGCCTCCCGAGTTCAAGTCATTCTTCTGCCTCAGTAGCTGGGATTAGAGGCATGAGCCACCATGCCCAGTTAAATTTTGTATTTTAGCAGAGACAGGGTTTCACCATGTTGGCCAGGCTGGTCTCAAACTCCTGACCTCAGATGATCCACCTGTCTCGGTCTCCCAAAGTGCTAAAGTGCTGGGATTACAAGCATGAGACATCACACCCAGCCCTAATATTATTTTCTGATAGCCAGGTTGACATAAAGATTATATTTGGGTTGTAGCAAGGCATTTGAAGTTTTTAATGATGTACTCATTAATTAGATACAGAAATATGATCTAGATAATTTACAACTGAGTGAATTAATGCCTACATGAAATGAGAGTGTTGCTTAATGTATCAAATTTAATCATAAGAAATTATTATGTTGATGTTTTCACCAACATTTCGCATGAAAAAAATTTACTATATGCCTTAAAAAGGGCAGATGAATAGAACTTGGAGAAATCATTCAGATGTTTGAGAGAAAAATCAAGATGCAATATGTAATAGCCTATACTAATAAACCCAAGTTAGAAAGATAAACATTTTTTAAGGAAAACCTTAAACACTATCTGTAGACCCCAAACTTCAGATACAACAATACCAAATTGAGAAACATGCTTTATGCAGTTTTTTTCCAGTTCTGCTGAGATCTGCGCCCAGAACCTCAGGGCAACACCAACTTCTTAGTAACCCAGGAAGGTGAAAAGAAAGAGCTGCACATCAAAAAGCTTGTCCACCACGATCAAGTAGGCTTCATCCCCAGGATGCAAGATTGGTTCAATATACACAAATCAATAAATATGTTTCATCACACAAACAGCCAACTAAAGACAAAAACCCTATGATGTCCTCAATAGATGTAGAAAAGGCTTCCAAGAAAATTCAACATCCCTTCATGTTAAAAACACTCGATAATCTAAGTATTGAAGGAACGTGCATCAAAATAATAAGAGCCATCTATGACAAACCCACAGCTACCAACATACTGAATGGGCAAAAGCTGGAAGTATTCCCCTTGAAAACCAGCACAAGATAAGGATGCCATCTCTCACCACTTCTGTTCAACACAATATTGCAAGTTCTTGCCAGGGCAATCAGGCAAGAGAAAGAAATAAAGGACATTCAAATAGGAAGAAAGGAAGTCAAATTATCCCCGTTTGCAGGTGACATGATCCTATATGTAGAAAACCCCATTGTCTGAGCTCAAAAGCGTCTTAAGCTGATAAGTGACTTCAGCAAAGTCTCAGGATGCAAAGTCAGTGTGCAAAAGTTGCCAGTATTCCTGTACACCAACAACAGTCAAGTCGAGAGCCAAATTATGTATAAATTCCCATTCACAATTGCGACAAAAAATAAAATAACTAGCATCACACCTAACAAGGGATGTGAAAGATCTTTATAAGGAGAACTACAAACCACTGCTCAAAGAAATGAGAGAGGACACAAACAAATGGAAAAACATTCCATGCTCATGGATAGGAAGACTCATGAAAATGGCCATATTGCCCAAATCAATTTACAGATTCAAAACAATTCCTGCCAAACTACCAATGACATTCGTCAAAGAACTAGAGAAAACTATTTTAAAATTCATATGGAACCAAAAAAAGAGCCTCAATGGCCATGGCAATCATAAGCAAAAATAACAAAACTGGAGGCATCACACTACCCAACTTCAAACTCCACTATAGGGCTACAGTAATTAAAACAGCGTGGTACTGGTACAAAAGCAGACACATAGACCAATGGAACAGAATAGAGAACCCAGAAATAAGACCACACACCTACTACTATCTGATCTTTGACAAACTTGACAAAAACAAGCAATAGGGAAAGGATTCCCTATTTAATAAATGGTGCTGTGATCACCAGCTAGCCATATGCAGAAGATTGAAACTGGACCCCTTCTTTATACCATACACAAAAATTAACTCAAGGTGGATTAAATAATTAAATGTAAAACCCAAAAACTATAAAAACCCTGGAAGACAACCTAGGCAATACCATTAAGGATATATAGGCACAGTCAAAGATTTCATGATGAAGACACCAAAAGCTGTTGTAATGAAAGCAAAAATTGACAAATGGGATCTAATTAAACTAAAGAGCTTCTGCACAGCAGAAGACACTATCAACAGAGTAAACAGACAACCTACAAAATGGGGGAAAAAACTTGCAAACTATGCATCTGACAAAGGTCTCATATCCAACCCCTATAAGGAACTTAAATAAATTTACAAGAAAAAAATAATCAACCCGATAATAAAGGGGGCAAAGGACATGAACATACACTCCTCAAAAGAGGACATACATGCAACCAATAATCCTATGGAAAAAAAGTTCAACATCACTGATCATTAGAGAAATGCAAATCAAAACCACAATGAGATAGCATCTCACACCAATCAGAACAGCTATTATTAAAACTGAAAAATAACAGATGCCAGCGAGGTTCTGGAGAAAAAGGAACACTTATACACTATTGGTGGGAGTGTAAATTAGTTCAACCATTGTGGAAGACAGTGTGGCGATTCCTCAAAGACCTAAAGACAGAAATACCATTTGAACAGCAATCCCATTACTGAGCATATACCCACAGGAATATAAATCATTCTATTATAAAGACACACTGCAGCACTATTCACAATAGCAAAGACATGGAATCAACCTAAATGCCCATCAATGATAAACTGGATAAAGAAAGTGTGGTGCGAGGCCGGGTGTGGTGGCTCACGCCTGTAATCACAGCACTTTGGGAGACTGAGGCGGGCGGATCACGAGGTCAGGAGATCCAGACCATGCTGGCTAACACGGTGAAACCCCGTCTCTACTAAAAATACAAAAAATTAGCCAGGTGTGGTGGCGGGCGCCTGTACTCCCAGCTGCTCGGGAGGCTGAGGCAGGAGAATGACGTGAACCCAGGAGGCAGAGCTTGCAGTGAGCTGACATCGTGCCACTGCACTCCAGCTTGGGCAACAGAGCGAGATTCCATCTCAAAAAGAAAAGAAAATAAGGTGCATATATACCATGGAATAGTATGCAGCCATAAAAAAGAATGAGATTATGTCCTTTACAGGGACATAGATGGAGTTGGAGTCCATTATCCTTAGCAAACTAATGCAGGAACATAAAACTAAAGAGCGCATGTTCTCACTTATAAGTGGGAGCTAAATGATGAGAACACATAGACACATAGAGGGGAACAACACACACTGGGACCCATAAGTAGATGGAGGGTGGGAGGAGGGAGAAGATCAGGGAAAATACCTAATGGGTACTAGGCTTAATACCTCTGTGACAAAATAATCTATACAACGAACCCCCATGGGACATGTTTACCTATGTAACAAACCTGCATATGTACCTCTGAACTTAAAACAAAAGGGAGTTTTTCGTTTGTTTTTTGGTTTTCGGGGTTTTTCTTTTTTCCTATTTTTTTTTTTTATTATACTTACAAGTTCTAGTGTACATGTGCACAACGTGCACGTTTGATACATAGGTATACATGTGCCATGTTGGTGTGCTGCACCCATTAACTCATCATTTACATTAGGTATTTCTCCTAGTGCTTCCCCTCCCCCAGTCCCCCACCCCACGACAGGTCCCAGTGTGTGATGTTCCCTGCCCTGTGTCCATGTGTTCTCATTGTTCATTTCCCACCTATGAGTGAAAATATGTAGTGTTTGGTTTTCTGTCCTTGTGACAGTTTGCTGAGAACGATGGTTTCCAGCTGCATCCCTGTCCCTGCAAAGGACATGAGCTCATCCTTTTTTATGGCTGCATAGTATTCTATGGTGTATATGTGCCACGTTTTCTTAATCCAGTCTATCACTGATGGACATTTGGGTCGGTTCCAAGTTTTTGCGATTGTGAATAGTGCTGCAATAAACATACGTGTGCATGTGTCTTTATAGTGGCATCATTTATAATCCTTTGGGTATATACCCAGTAATGGGATTGCTGAGTCAAATGGTATTTCTAGTTCTGGATCCTTGAGGAATCACCACACTGTCTTCCACAATGGTTGAGCTAATTTACACTCCCACTAACGTGTAAAAGTGTTCCTATCTCTCCACATCCTCTCCAGCATCTGTTGTTTCCTGACTTTTTAATGATCGCCATTCTAACTGGTCTGAGATGGTATCTCACTGTGGTTTTGATTTGCATTTCTCTGATGACCAATGATGGTGAGTATTTTTTCATGTGTCTCTTGGCTGCATAAGTGTCTTCTTTTGAGAAGTGTCTGTGCATATCCTTTGCCCACTTTTTGATGGTGTTGTTTGTTTCTTTCTTGTAAATTTGTTTGAGTTCTTTGTAAGTTCTGGAAATTAGTCCTTTGTTAGATGGGTAGATTGCAAAAATTTTCTCCCATTCTGTAGGTTGCCTGTTCACTCTGATGGTAGTTTCTTTTCCTGTGCAGAAGCTCTTTAGTTTAATTAGATCCCATTTGTCTATTTTGGCTTTCGTTGCCGTTGCTTTCGGTGTTTTAGTCATGAAGTCCTTGCCCATGTCTATGTCTATGTCCTGAATGGTATTGCCTAGGTTTTCTTCTAGGGTTTTTATGGTTTTAGGTCTAATATTTAAGTCTTTAATCCATCTTGAATTAATTTTTGTATAAGGTGTAAGGAAGGCATCCAGTTTCAGCTTTCTACATATGGGCTAGCCAGTTTTCCCAGCACCATTTATTAAATAGGTAATTCTTTCCCAATTGCTTGAAACAAAAGTTTTTAAAAATATTTTCTAAAAATTAGTTCAATTTTTTAAAAAGAAAGGGCCTGTAATCCCAGCACATTGTAGCTCAGAGGACTTGAGGAAGGCTGAACAGATCGTACAGTTGACCCTAAAATATTGAGAATCTCATACTCTAAAATCGTGTACTTTCTTCTGTATGGTACACATCTAGGC
Source organism: Piliocolobus tephrosceles (assembly GCF_002776525.5). NCBI lineage: Eukaryota > Metazoa > Chordata > Mammalia > Primates > Cercopithecidae > Piliocolobus > Piliocolobus tephrosceles. The sequence continues at coordinate 83,117,201 of NC_045436.1, read as the reverse complement.
TGAATGTTGCTTATTTAGAACTACTTTTTCCCAATGAATGCTACTCTTTAGGGTTATTTAAAAACTCTAGAGTTCACCTGAATCTTCATTTTCTAAAAACAAAACAAACCCCAAGATCAGGGAGAATTAAGCAGAACACCATAGTAGGCACAGCATGTGCTTTGGAATTGGGGAACGTTCTGGGAAAGGATTCTGGGCTTATCACTTAATTTGGTGTGCAATCCTGGGCAAATTGCTTAATTCCTCTGTGCTCCAGTTCATATATCACTAAAATGGAGTTTCTAATAGTGTCTACTTCATAGAGTTGCGTGAAGAATAAATATGATAATGGATGATAATGAATATAAAGCCGAAAGCACATTATCTGGCTCAAAAAATAGCAGCTCATATTAATAGGTCATTTCGTAGGCCCTTACCAACATGCATGTGAAAAACCTGAGGCAAATTAGGCTGTTCATACTGAGGAAACAGCAACAAGTAACTTTGCTTAACCCTAGAGCAAGGAGCCTGGGATAAAGAGTAATGAGGAAAAGGGAGTTAGACTTCAGAATGGAACAGATGAGAATAGTATAAAAGAAACTGCTAAAGCAGGAAGTAGGTAAACAGCAAGAGACTTCACAACAAGGGAACAATCATCCCAGTAACATTTCAAGTTTATAATTCTTGCTGCTCCATGTCTTAGAGATTGCATGGAAGGAGGATGGCATGAATCATGCTAAAAGTGCTGTCAGTAGCATCCAGGCAGAGACTGGATTATCTTAGTAAAAGTGAAAACACAAGGCAAGGATCTGTTACATTTGAGTAGGCATCGATCTTCTCCCTGCTACCCTGTGGCTGGTAACTTCAAAAAAACAAAAAACAACAATGAACTTTTAGTGGAAAAAAAGGGTACAAGGCATTGTGCCAGGCATTTGGGAGGATGCAAAAATAAGCCAGACAACAATTTGGCTTTAGGAGCCAAAAAATTAATAGAGAGGTTTTTCTGTACATTGAATTCAAAGCAATATCTTGCTGTGTTCAATAAGTATGAGAAATACAGTTACTGTAGATGTTCAAAGGATAACAAAGCTCTGTCTGGGCTTATGAGAAAGCTTTCTTGGAGGAAATGGTATTCAGCATGGCTGAAATGAATAGCCTCCAGATACATGCTGTAAGATAGCCTATATTTGAATCACGCTTGAATCCCTCAAAATACAGAAAAATAATGTGGCAGTAGCTTGATATCTTTTGTTTGCCCACTAGATCCTACCTGATACTAGCCCTAGGGCACTGCATTGTCTCTTATAGTTTTCACTAAACCCTACCTATGCCTTCATAGATTGTTGTTTGTTAAAACTCACTCAGTTACCCAGTTTGAGTGTGCCATCTCTTTCCTGGCAAGAACCTGGCACATACAGTGACTTTCTGGGTATCATATTCATATTTCTAAGCTGAAGACTCTTAACGAGCCCTAAAAGGTAAGTCTTTGCCTTTGAAGAATGAGATATTTGAGGTTTAAGACCCCAATCTGACTATCTAAAACCTCATGAAGGAGATGAGTCTAGACAAAGGGCATAAGCAGGTACATCAGTAGTTGTGCAAAGCCTTGTCCTTTCCCACATCACGATTAGCAATTGCGTATGCATATTCAGAATCAGAGGGACAGATGTGAAATATGCCACCTCAGTAAGATAAACAGCCCCTAACTTTGCACTGTTGAACCAGGCTAAAGATAAGTGATTCTCAATCAGCCAGGATCTATAGAAATTAGGAATCTTTCTCACCTGTGCCTAAGTATGACCCCACACCCTGTTGTTCCTGCCGCTGCCACCCATCGCCACATGCTCCAATGGCTTCCTAATCCTCACTGTCCTAGAAGAAGCCTGCAAAGACCAAGCCAAAGCTCAGGAATACGGTGATTAAAATAAAATAGGCTCCTAAATTTGGGAGAATCTGCTCCTTGCTTGGGTACAATGTTGCAAAGGCAGCCTCAACATTATTAGTAATACTACTCCCTTAGGCAAGGTAGGTTCATGTGCTCATTTTATTATACTTATCTCCCTTTCCCCACTCTATCTGGCCTCTCCTTTTGTCATTCAACAACCAAAGACTCAAAGCTGTGCTTACAGGAGACTCCACTGAAATTTGGAGAGAGGACCTGATGCTCACATCACTGTTTAGCATTGCCAACAAGTTACAATTAAGGATTAGCCCTCCTTTCTGCCATTTTTGCCTCAGAGGTGTCTTCAACAGTTGTGTCTTCCCAGGCTCTAGACTCCTATCAGATTATATGTCCCTATCTGCCTATACCCTTTCCACGCCTCGTATCTCCTTCCTTATTCATTCACCCCTGAACCCCCACCACCACCCCGAAATTACTGTTTATTTCCTAAGCAGAGAAGTTTTGCAATGTCTCTGTCTCTCACTGCAGTCCAGATCCCTCATCCTGCTAACCAAAAACTTATATTAAGAAGACCTCCTTCTTGTGATAAGGGCCTTTACATGCCAGGGCTTAGAATACCCAAGTCATATCTTTATATTTCCGCTTCCTTTTACAGTACAAGGCAAATGTCAGCATTCTTTTACAAGATGATCTGACCCTGGCTGACAGGTACAATCAATATTGCAGACTTTAGAACTCTTTGTACAGTTTTCTGTGCCTAGTGTGTGCTTGATAAATATTGCTAACTGACTGATTCTTGCTTTAGTGATCCAGACGGCTCATGTAGAAGGAACCAGTTTGAAAAAAATAATGTGTTTGAGTTGCAAGCTAGTAAGAATTATGCAAGCAGATTCTGACTAGGGAGAACAAGGGGAAATATCCAAGAAGAAATGTAATGAGACAAAAAAAAGGTATTCTTTTTGAACTAAAATGTTATATGATTTCTGCCAATAAAGTATTAATAATTTCAGCTCAATAAAATTGGGGTTGGGAGAACTTATCTATCCAAAAATATGTTATGAAATAAAACCTCTGATGACTGAAAGTTTTGGAGCAGGGGCTGATAATCAGTTGTTACAGGTGTGAGAAAAGAAATACTAGTGGTAGGTGGAAAGCTCTCCAATATCTACACTTTAGTAGTAGGGGAAATTTTACATGCAAAACAAAATGCCACTACAGAGTATACATGTCATAAGAGAAAGACAAACTGATAGTGGAATTCAAAGAAAAGTCTACTGTTTTGGATGTGAATTTCTACCTGAATTCTTTGAGCTCCTTTCTTTTGTTATCAGCTGACCACAAAAGTGAAGGGACAACATAATCAATGTAAGGTTAAATCTGAGAGAGCATAAAAAGCTGGATTGCTATCAAGAAACAAGCCTGCTGCCTTGTAGCTGAAGCCAGCCAGGAAAGAAACTAAAAACCTGCATTAATTCTAGCCAGTGAAAAAGAAAACTATACCTGTGCCTTGGCTAGTCATCTAATCATTTCCACACTGGCTTTCCTTTCCAAATCCATAACTGGTCATGCCTTGAGACCTGCACCACCAAAGGACGTGTTGTTCTTGAATTTTTCCAGTTTCTATGAAATGTTTATTGCTGAGTTTTAGTTTTAAGCTTCACTTTGAATGATAGCTTATTCCAGAATATTTTAACTTATATACTACAAACTGTTAAGAGACGGAAGGTATCCTCCTTAAAGAAAATGAAATTTTTCCCTATAAAAAAATATATCTATAATAGTTTGAATATTTTAGATCTAAAGTTTTAAATCCTAATCACTAGATAAATCCCCACATTTAAAAAGCAATTTTTTATTTAAAAACAGCAAATTTTGAGATTAAATATTATCTATCAGTGCACACTAAACTCCACAGAGATTTTTTTTTCCTCTTTATTATTTTCTGGAAGTGGAAAGATATTTCTTAGTGGGCCAACTAAATGACCTATTAATATGAGCTACTATTTTTTGAGGCAGATAATGTGCTATGCACTTTATATCCATTAACATCTATTACCATCTTTATTCTTCACAACAACTCTATGAAGTAGACACTATTAGAAATTCCAATTTAGTGATAAAAGAACTGGAGCACAGAGTAATTAAGTAATTTGCCCAGGATTGCACACCAAATTAAGTGGTAGACCCAGAATCCTCTTCCAGAACGCTCCCCAATTCCAAAGCACATGCCATGCCTACTATGGTGTTCTGCTCAATTCTCCCTGATCTTGGGGTTGTTTTGTTTCTAGAAAATGAAGATTCAGGTGAACTCTAGAGTTTTTAAATAACCCTAAAGAGTAGCATTCATTGGGAAAAAGTAGTTCTAAAGAAGCAACATTCAGCCTAGATGTGTACCATACAGAAGAAAGTACACGATTTTAGAGTATGAGATTCTCAATATTTTAGGGCCAACTGTACGATCTGTTCAGCCTTCCTCAAGTCCTCTGAGCTACAATGGGCTCCTTGAAGGATGGCACTCAGGCAACCACCTGCAGTCAGTACATTTCAGAAACTGCTCTGCCCATTATTCATTGGTGGGTTATGGTGATGCCATCACAAAGTCAAACAAAACAACTCTAACTACCCTTGCGGCACCCAGGGAAGTTCTCAGTGCCTTCCCCACTCCTCACTATCAATCTACATGACACCATTCAGCAACAATTAGCTGTTCCTACTTTTGCTGGACCACAACAACTAATTTTATACTCAAGATTATTATTCCTGACAGCATCCTTTTAAAGTAACTATTTTGATCTTATTTCATTCATCATTGAAACTTTTACTTGTGTTTTTATCCTGCTATTCCCAATGGTCTTGAGGACTGATCTAAAAATCTATTCTAACACTACAGTTACGTATAGATTTTTATGGCTTGATATATAACTGTATGTTTAACTTTGTTCCATCTAATTATTTCTGAGTTTTGTCTCTTATTCCCCTGAACTCATATTCACATTTTTTCAAAGTTCTTCAAACACATTTTTTCAACATGGATTTTCTTGTCAAATTAACTGATATAAAAAGCATACAAAAACTAGTAAGCTGTTGTGTAAATTGAAATAAAAATTTCCAGAATACTCACTCAGAGTATGCCATAAAGAAACCCAAAAACATCACTCAGAAAAAACAGTTAACGTCCTTCCAAGTAAAATGGATACTATCATTCATCCTAGGCAGTATTGTACAAATAACATTTTATTGGATATGTTGAAAGGTGACATGCAGTAGTGTTTTAAAAGAAAGCTGTCAACTTTTTCTATTGGTTTGAAAGGTTTATTTTAAGGAAAGAAAACCTTTGATAACCTAGATTAGCCTTGGAGGTACAGCTAGGCAGGAATACAGCAGTTAAAGACAAAAAGACAAACCAAATAATGGGTCCAGTTAAGTAGTCACATAAAATTTTTCACATAATGATATAAAACCTAATTACAAAATGACAGGCATTCTAAATCACCCTGCCTTGATTGATTTGGGTTGTACTCATAATATTTAAATTCACGTTCTGTCACTGGTATATCGTATTTAAGCACTGGCTAATACTCATCTTCCATGAATTATCAGGGACCACAGACATATATGTGGTAGCAAGTGGCAAGAAGAAGAAAAAAAGTAAATGTTTTCACCAAGTCTACAAATATGAACCAAGGAGCATCAACAGCCATGTGTTGAAGCTCATCAAACTCAAAGACGTATTCCTCAACACCTGGAAACTTTCAATCGTGCATTTTACCTAATTCAGTATTATGTTCTTCCAGTTGTCCAAGCCAAAAATTTTGGATGTAGTATTTTTATTTATTTCTTTTTCTCACATCCTACATCCAATTCACCAGCAAATCCTGTAGTTTCTACTTTCAAATTATATGCTGAATCCACTTCTCACCTATACCACTACCCACCCCCAAGCCTGTTCCAATCCACTTTCATCTCTCACTTAGATTATTGCAATGGTCTCCTCCTTAAGTTGTCTCTCCACTTCCACTCTTACACGCTCAGTTTGTTCTTAACAGAGCAGCAAAAACAATCCTTTTAAAACATGAGAAAGTTGAAGTTACTCTCTGCTCATAACTTTCAAGGGCTTCCCATCTCATTCATAGTAAAACTAAAAGACTCATCACAGCCTACCATGTCCTATAATTTAACCACTCTGCTCCATCACCACTCCTCTAAACTTTTCTGTTTTTACAAATTTAGTTTTAATTGAAAAATAATAATTCTGTATATTTATGAGATACAATGTGATGTTTTCATCTATCTATACATTGTAAAAGATTCAATCAAGCTAATTAACACATACATCATCTCACCAACTTATTTTTCTTTGGAAAGGATTTTAAAAATCTATTCCTTTAGCAATTTGAAATACACAATATATTGTTATTAACGATGAAGCTCTTCCTTTATTACTCTCTTTCTTACTCCACTCCAGCCACATTGTCCTACTTGGTGTTCTGCCAACATACCCAGTTCATTACAGCAGCTGTCTTTATTTGGAATTCAATCTCACTCTCCCCATTCCACCCAAAATACCTTCATAACTCTCACTTTCTTTAAGTTAAGGTTCAAATATCACCTAATCAAAGAAGCCTTCTTTGCTAATTTATATAAAATGACAAGCACACATCTCACCCCTTATTTCCCATTGCCTTTATCCTGATTTATGTTTCTCTACACAATATTTACCACATGCTTATCATGTATCTTTGTATTTTTCGCCCTCTCTCCACTAAAACACAAGCTCCATGAAAGCAGACACTTGCTTTATTCTAGATCTCCTAGCCCTAAACTTAGAATCATGCCTAGAACTGAGTAGAATCTAATAAATATTTGTTGAATTAATGAATAAATAAGTTCATTAATAAGGGGTATCATTTTAATAATTTATAACAACTTCTCTATGTGATTATGTCATTTCAGCAAGCATCATTTCTCTTTGAAAAGGAACACTTTCCATTTTTTTAGTTTTTCTATAAAGAAAACCACTGTATAAATGTTAACTTTTCTTTCCTTTTTTCTTTCCTTTTTTTTTTTTTTTTTTTTTTTTTGAGACGGAGTTGCCCTCTGTTGCCCAGGCTGGAGTGCAGTGGTATGATCTCTGTTTACTGCAACCTCCGCCTCCCAGATTCAAGCGATTTTCCTGCCTCATTCTCCCAAGTAGCTGGCATTACAGGCATGCACCACCACGTCTGGATAATTTTTGTATTTATAGTAGAGACGAGGTTTCACTGTGTTGGCCAGGCTGGTCTTGAACACCTGACCTCGTGATCCCCCGCCTTGGCCTCCCAAAGTGCTGGGATAACAGGTATGAGCCACAGCTCCCAGCCCAGCTTTTCTTTACTGATATAACCTTAAAGTTGGAAGTGATTTCAAAGTTTCTCTAGCTTAATTGCTCCTTTCCACAACAATACATCACATCTTTGAATATCTTTGACTATTAGAAAATTCCTGCTATGTTGAACTAAAATCCACTTATTCGTAACATGCATCCTTTGAATCATGTTCAGTTGTGTTTTTATATGTTCAGAAAGAATATTTTAAGAAAAAAAATGAACTTGGAGAAAAGATCCTAAAGCAGAATTTAAGAACCTAAAAATTGCTTCAATAAAGGAAATTATTCCCATGGTAATATGTCACCTATATCTTATTTAGAACTGACTGTTTGCCTCATTCTCTGAGTAAACAGACCCTGCTAGAAAGAGGCCATCGCCTTAGGAATCTTAAACTCAAAATGGCTGCCCTTATACCACAGGTGTCACATGAAAAATAAGCAAGAATGATACAGTAGTATTCTGAGAAATGCTGAAAAGCTATCAAAATTTTTTTTAAAGATTCCTATAGAAAACCAAGATTTAAAGTCACAGGTAAGAATATTGGGACAAAGATTTACATCATTAGATAGGTAGTTATATTTCTACAAATTCTACTATGTGTGATGTGTGTGTCACTTTATTATAATAGAGATATTTTTAAAGTTTTTTATTTAAAAAGATATTTTTAGAGAAAAAGCATGTGATGAAAACACTAACATGAGATTTAGTCTCTGTATTAGTCCATTTTCACACCGCTGATAAAGACATACCCAAGACTGGGCAATTTACAAAACAAAGAGGTTTAACAGACTTACAGTTCCACATGGCTGGGGAGGCCTCACAGTCATTGTAGAAGGCAAGGAGAAGCAAGTCATGTCTTACATGGATGGGAGCAGGCAAAGAGAGAGAGCTTATGCAGGAAACTCCTCTTTTAAAAACCATCAGATCTCGTGAAACTCATTCACTATCACAAGAACAGCCCAGGAAAGACCTGCCCCCGTGATTCAATTATCTCCTACCAGGTACCTCCCACAATACATGGGAATACAAGATGAGATTTGGGTGGGGACACAGCCAAACCAGATCATTCTGCCCCTGGCCCCTTCCAAATCTCATGCCATCAAATTTCAAAACCAATTATCCCTTCTCAAGAGTCCCCCAAAGTCTTAACTCATTTCAGCATTAACTCAAAAGTCTTACAGTCCAACATCTCACTAGAGACAAGGCAAGTCCCTTTTGCCTATGAACCTGTAAAATCAAAAACAATTTCGCTCCTTCCTAGATACAGTGAGGGCACTGGGTAAATACAGTCATTCCAAATGGGACAAATTGGCCAAAACAAAGGGGCTACAGGCCCCATGCAAGTCCAAAATCCTACAGGGCTGTAAAAATCTTAAAACTCCAAAATGACCTCCTTTGACTCCATGTCTCGCATCCGGGTCGTGCTGATGCAAGAGGTGGGTTCCCATGGTCTTGGGCAGTCTGGCTCTGTGGCTTTGCAGGGTACAGCCTCCCTCCTGGCTGTTTTCACTGGCTGGTGTTGAGTGTCTGTGGCTTTTCCAGGTGCATAGTGGAAGCTGTCAGAGGATCTACCCTTCTGGGGTCTGAAAGATGGTGGCCTTCTTCTCACAACTCCACTAGGCAGCGCCCCATTGAGGACTCTGTGTGGGCTCTCGCACACCACATTTCTCTTCCCCACTGCCCTAGCATAGGTTCTCCATGAGTGCTCCACCCCTGCAGCAAACTTCTTCCTGGACATCCAAGTGTTTCCATACATCCTCTGAAACCTAGGCAGAGGTTCCCAAACTTCAATTCTTAATTTCTATGCACTCGCAGGCTCAACAACACACGGACACTTCCAAGACCTAAGTCTTGCACCCTCTGAAGTGATGGCCCGAGCTCTACCTTAGCCCCTTTCAGCCATGGGTAGAGCAGCGGGGATGCAGAGCACCAACTCCCTAGACTGCACAGAGCATGGCAACCCTGAACCCGGCCCATGAAACCACTTTTTCCTTCTAGGCCTCCAGGCCTAGGATAGGAGGGGCTACTGTGAAGAACTCTGTCATGCTCTGGAGAAATTTTCCCCATTTTCTTGGAAACTAACATTTGGTTCCTTGTTACTTATGCAAATTTCTACAGCCAGCTTGAATTTCTCCTCAGAAAATAGGATTTTCTTTTCTATCACATTGTCAGGTTGCAAATTTTTCAAACTTCTATGCTCTGCTTTCCTTATAAAACTGAATGCCTTTAACAGCACCAAAGTCACATCTTGAATGTTTTGCTGCTTAGAAATTTATTCTCCCAGATACCCTAAATTATTTCTCTCAAGTTCAAAGTTCCACAGACCTCTAGGGCAGGGGCAAAATGCTACCAGTCTCTTTGCTAAAATGTAACAAGAGTCACCTTTGCTCCAGTTCCCAACAAGTTCCTCATCTCAATCTGAGACCACCTCAGCCTAGATTTCATTGTCCATATCATTATCAGCATTTTGGTCAGAGCCATTCAACAAGCCTCTAAGGAGTTCCAAACTTTCCCACATTTTCCTATCTTCTTCTGCACCCTCCATACTGTTCCAAACTCTTCCTGTTACCCAGTTCCAAATTCACTTCCACATTTTTGTGTATCTTTTCAGCAGCATCCTACTGGTACCAATTTACTGTACCATTTTCATGCTGCTGATAAAGAAGTACTCGTGACTGGGCAATTTACAAAAGAAAGAGGTTTAATAGGCTTACAGTTCCACATGGCTGGTGAGGCCTCACAATCATGGTGGAAGTCAAGGAGGAGCAAGTCACATCTTACACAGATGGCAGTAGGTAAAGAGATGTGCAGGGAAACTCCTCTTTTTGAAACCATCAGATCTCATGAGACTTATTCACTATCACAAGGATAGCATGGGAAAGACCTGCCCCCATGATTCGATTACCTCCTACCAAGTCCCTCCCACAACACGTGGGAATTCAAGATGAGATTTGGGTGGGGACACAGCCAAACAATATCAGCCTCTTAAATCTTTAAATATATAATATATTATTATTAAAAATAGGTACAATATTCTACACTAGATCTTTAGAAACTATTTTTCTTACTTAACTAAAACTTTAAGTCTATTGATTAGTAATGGGTTAGTCCATTACTAATCAATGTCCATTGATAAGTAATGGACCATTTCCCCCTCCTTCCAGCCTAGGTAACCACCATTGCATATTTGATTCTATGAATTTTTCTATTATAGATACTTTATATAAGTGGAATCATGCAGTACTTGTCTTTCTGTGACTGGCTTATTTCACTTAGTTAAGTGTCTTCAAAGTTCATTCATGTTGTCATATTCTGTAAATTTCCTTCTTTTTAAAATTAAATAACATTCTATTATATATTCCACAATCTCTTTATCCATTCATCTATTGGTGGATATTTAGGTTGCTTCTATATCTTGGCTATTGTTAATAGTGCTGCAGTGAAGATGGAAATTCTAATAACTCTTTGAGATCAGGATTTCAATTCTTTCAGATAAATACCCCGAAGTGGGATTGCTGGATCATATGGTAGTTATATTTTTAATTTTTGAAAAACCTTCCTCCTGTTTTCTATAGCATATATACCATTTTGCATCCCCACCAAATGTGTGCAAAAATTCCAATTTCTCCACATCCTTGGCAACACTTGTTGTCTTTTGTCTTACCATCGTTTCATGCACTTATTTATCATCTGTATATAATAGTCTCCCCTTATTTACTTAGGGTACATATGTTCTAAGATACCCAGTGAATGTCTGAAACCACTGATAGCATCAAACCCTATATATACTATGTTTTTTTCCTATATGATAACCAAGCTACTAAGCGACTAACAGGCAAGTTGTATATACAGCATGGGATACACTGGACAAAGATATAACTCATGTCCTTAGTAGGGTGGAGCAGGACAGCACAAGTTTGCATCATGCAACTCAGGACAGCATGCAATTTTAAAATGATGAATTGTTTATTACTGGAATTTTCCATTTAATATTTTTGGTTTTGGAAAGCAAAACCATGGCCAGGAAGAACTACTGTATTATCTTCAGTGAAATGTCTCTTCATGTCTTTTGCTCATTTCTTACTTCAGTTACTTTTTAATGTGAACTTTTGGAGTTCTTTATATTCTAAAATTTGTCTTTAGCAAATGTGTCAGGTTTGCAAATATTTTCTCCCAGTTTGAAATTGGCCTTTTGTCCCATAATCCTTGGAATCATTGTAAAGCATCATATAATCTATAAACAGTTTTATTTCTTTTTTTCTGATGCTTTTTGTTCCCTTTCTTGCTTATTTCACTAGTTAAAATTTCTCACACACTATGTTGAATAGCAATGTTGAGTCAACATTTTTGTCTAGCCCCAGTCTTAGGTGAAAGTGTTCAGTTTTTTTAGTTTGACATTAGCTGGGGATTTTTAAAGATATTTAAAGTTGTGGAAGTTTCCCCTTATTCCTACTCTTCTGAGAGTTTTTCTCATGAATGGGTGTTTAATTTTGTCAAATTTTTTTCCTGAATAAACCAATATCATCATATGGTCTTTTTCTTTAGTCTGTTAATTTTGTTATTAAATTTATTTTCAAATATTGAGCCAGCTTTTTCTATTTTTGAATTCTATTTGTTAGTCTTTTGTTAAGAAGTTGTTATCTATATTCATGAGAGATACTGGTCTTTAGTTTTCTTTTTTACATTGTCTCTTTTTGGTTTTAGTATCAGAATAACACTTGCACCACAGAATTAGTAAGGAAGTATTCTCCTCTCTCCTGTTTTCTAGATCAGATTGTATAGAATGAGTGTGAATTCTTAAACATTTGGTAGAACTATCCAGTGAAAGCATCTAGGCCTGCAGCTTTCTTTTTGAGGGGAAATGTTTAATTATAAACTTGATTTCCTTGTTAAAGGGCTATCAAATTATCTATTTCATATTGTGCAAATTGGATTTAGGTTTTTTGAGACAAAATGGGTCCATTTCATCTAAGTTGTCAAATTAGTGTTTTTGGAGTTGTCTGAGGTATTGCCTTACTAGGCATTTGATGTCTTCAAGATCTGCAGAGAGATCTCCCATTTCATTTCTGATATTTGTTATTTGTGTCTTCTCTCTTTTTACTTTGCTATAGCTTTGTCAGTTTTATTCATATTTTCAAGAAACAGCTTTTTGTTTCATTGATCTTTTATATTGTTTTTCTGTTTTTAATTTCACTGATACAGGCTGTTGTTTTATTGCTTTCTTCTTTCTACTCGCTTTGGATTTATTTTGCTCTTTTATGGATACTAAAAGTGGAAGCTTAGATTTTTGATTTGAGACTTTTTCCTCTTTTTCTAATGTAATCATTTAGTGCTACAAACTTACCTCTTGAAATTTCTTTAGCTAAATTCTACAAATTTTTATATATTGTATTTTCATTTATGTTCAGTTCAGTGCATGTTTTTACTTCCTTCAAGACTTCTTCTTAGTCCCATGGAATTTTTAGGCATGTATTGTTTAGTTTCAAAGTGTTTGGGGGTTTTCCTGTTAATTTTCCTTCATCAATTTCAAGTTTTATACTATTGTGGTCAAAGAATACAATCTGTATGATATCAATATATTTAAATTTATTGATATTTGTTGAGTAACTCTGAATAGTGTGTCTCTTGCTATGGGTACTTGAAAAAAAAAAGTCTTCTTCTGCTGTTGGGTGGAGTGTTCTGTAGATGTTAACTAGATCCTGTTGGTTCACAATACTGTTGAGTTCTTCTATAGTCTTACTGACTTTATGTCTAATTATTGCATCAGTTGTTGAGAAATGGATGTTGAAGTATCTAACAATAATTGTGAATTTGCCTATTATTACTTTCAGTTTTATTCCTTTTTCTTTACATATTTTACACTTTTGTTGTGTGGTGCACACACATTTAGATTGTTTGGTGGGTCGATGCATTTGTCATTGTGTAATGTCACTCTCCATTCCTTGTAATTTCTTTGCTCTGAATTCTAAATTACTTGATATTAATATAGCCACTTCTCCTTTATTTTCCTGAATGCTTGCATATATTTTTCATCCTTTTACTTTTGACTTATGTGTATAAATATATTTGAAGTGAGTTTTCTGTAGAAAGCTCACGTAGTTGGTCTTATTTTCTATCCATTCTGCTGATCTTTGTCTTTTAATTGATGCATTAGTGTAAATGATCTAAATGCACCAACTGAAAGTTAGAGAGGAATACTATATAAACTCTAATGTAATCATTGATATATCAAGGCTTGTCTGCCATTTTATTCTGTTTTCTGTTGATTTTTCTGGTCTTTTTATTTCCCTCTTTTATTTTTTTTTTAGTCTTCCTGTATGTTACTTGAGCATATTTTAGAATTCCGTTTTGATTCATGTCTAGTGTTTTTGAGCGTATTTCTTCTGATAAAAGTTTTAGTGGTTACCCTAAGTATTACATTAGAATCTACTGGTATTAACATTTTACCAGTTTGAATGAAGTATATAAACTTTACATTCTCTATGTTTCTTTATCCTCCCCAACTTGTAAGTGTCTTAAATATTTCCTCTACACAAATTGACAACTGCATTACACAGTGTTATAATTTTTTTTCAACTGTCAAGTATAAGTTAGAAAACTGAAGAGGAGAAATTAAGTCTATTGTATTTATCCATATTTTTGTTGTATGTTTTTTCTTCATTTCTTCTTCTTTTTTTTTTTTTTTTAACAAAACAGAAGCATGTTTTATTTCAATCCTGTTGAGGGAGAGGGATGGAAAACACAAAATAAGGGGAGGGGTCTCTTTATATAATACACACATCAGGATCAACTACAATGAATAATACCCATTCCACCCCTCCCCCACCAACTCCTATGGGGGTTCCAAGGCCAGCTGAGAATAGATGGGACAAGAATTAAGACACTTTGGCACAGTAACATGGCCAATGCACCCAAAGATGGAGAGAAGAGAATTTCCCAGGGAGCAAGGCCCTGGGCCTCAGCTGCTTCCCCAGTGGAGGGGGAATGAGAAAACTTTGGCTCAGCAGGAAGGCAGTTGTCAAAAATCAGGGTTACCTTAACTGGACTCTCCAGATCATAGACTACGGGCTGAATAGAGTTAAGATGTCTATCCAGTCCATCCTGTTCTCTGCTTTCTTTAAGATCACTTCTCTTCAGGCTTGCGATTATTAAGGGTTTGCCTGCTTCTCCTCTTCATCTTGGAAGGCAGGCGGAGTAAGTGCTTATTCTGCCCTTCCTATATCTAGGCTACTTAATTACCATTTTCTTGGCTCTAAAAAGACAGAAGCCAACTAATAAGTCCGGCTTTCTTGGTGAAAGTCGGCTTGAAAGAGCTCTTGTGTTGATGAAACTGCCTCTGCAAAGTTTTTTTTTTTTTTTTTTTTTGAGCCTGCCCCTTATAGACCCTCCCTAAACTTGTTCAGACACCTCAGTTGTGTGAGATGTGGGCAGAAAAGACTTGGTCCCTCTCCAGAGTCGGATTAAGCAATCCCATCTTTGATTGGAGATGGGGATTAGAAAGCAGGTGCTAGCAGGGGAAAGGACTGGGGAAAGCAAGGCAGTTTACACTTGGTTGCAGATTCAAGCCTGTGGATTGTGAAGAGCCACCTAAGCTCCAGAGAAGAGGAAATCTCTGACACGGTAAGAACAAGTGAATATTTTAGCGGCAACCCTGTAATTCCCATAGACCAAAAGAGAATGTGTTACAAAAAAAAAAAAAAAAGACTGAGTGAGCAGAATCCAGCCCTCCATTTTCAACCATCTTCAATTTGAATAAAATTAACTCATACAGCTAATACTGCTCAAGTACAATCATGAAGACAGATGGAACTGCTGAAATTCACACTAAAACAAAGAATAGGATCAAGTGGACTGTCACCTTAATCCCAAGCACCTCCCATTTAGAGTTATCGAGAAAGTATCTTTGAAAACTTGGATTGAAGGTGAGGTCCACCACTGCCCCTTGTCCCTCAATACAATACCCTTCCAAGACAGCCTGATGAATTAATACATCTGTTTTAATTTTAATAGAAGGGAAGTTTAAAAAGGGAAAGCACTGAGATTTGGGAAAACTAGCAGCTAAAGCCAGAAACTAGGTTAAGGTCCTTGTGGCATTCCAGACTGGGAGTAGAATGGGAGAAAGAAAACAGGTGGTAGGTTCCTGCTGTCCTTTGGTTTTACATGTTTCCCCTGCCCTCCCATTTCTCCCAACAGCTTGATGCAGCTATTGGCCTGCCAGAGGGGATGTAATGCCCAGACCAACTTTGTAGTGAGCTTTTGCAGCTAACAGACTTGTAAACAGTGCCAATTGACAAAGTTTTGCTGAATATTACAGCTTGTGCCCACTCAACACACCTCTCTCTGAGATTAAAAACAAAAAAACCAAAGTAAACAAATACCGAGAAAGAATGAAGAGACACATCTTGAGTCTTGCAGGAAGGTAAAATAAAAAACTCCACATGGGCCGGGTGCGGTGGCTCAAGCCTGTAATCCCAGCACTTTGGGAGGCCGAGACGGGCGGATCACGAGGTCAGGAGATCGAGACCATCCTGGCTAACACGGTGAAACTCTGTCTCTACTAAAAATTACAAAAAACTAGCTGGGTGAGGTGGCGGGCGCCTGTAGTCCCAGCTACACGGGAGGCTGAGGTAGGAGAACGGCCTAAACCTGGGAGGCGGAGCTTGCAGTGAGCTGAGATCGGTCCACTGCACTCCAACCCGGGGGACAGAGCAAGACTCCGTCTCAAACAAAAAAAAAAAAAAAAAAAAAAAAAAACGCCACATGGCTTGGTCCCAGGCGTTCACCATGCCTAGAATGCTGCTGCTATCACCACTGTCTCCCCTCCCTGCCAGTGGTTAGGTAGAGGTAGGGGAGAAGGGTCATTTTGGACATGCTGCAAATACAGCATTTGCTGGTGTTGACACCCTCCTGGGGCTGTGGTGGCAGACTGCTGTGTCAGGAGCCCATTTCCTGGGAGTAGCAGAGGGAGCCCAGGTCCTCAAGACAGCCTGAGATGGCAGCCCATGCACCTCAGCAGGGGTACCTTGCCCCTTTTCTCCAGTACAGTTGGGCATTGAGGTTGTCTATTCCCAGTCGGTGATAAAACCTGAGCTGTTTTTCTCGTAGGTTCCCCCTCCTTTCCCCAATTTGGGGGAGTAGTGGGAGGGAACAGGGAAGGATCACTGAGGGGGCAGGGGGATACCCCTGGGATCGGTGACCTGGCCCTTTTGCAGGTTCCTCACCAGTTGTGCAAGCCAGCGTTTTGTGGTGGTGTCATCTTTTAGCACCTGGGCGAAGGTTGTGTCCTTCAGCTGGTCAGGGAGGCACTGCCTGAGTGCTTCACGTGCCCTGGGGTTATCTGCAAGTCGAAGGTAACATCTCACTACATGCTTCAGCAGACGGGCAGAACGCTCTTTGGACAGCTGCAGGACCATCTTACCCAAGATCATGGCAACATGGGAGAAACGCTCATACGTCTGACATATATAAGCCAAACAGTGTCATCTAACAAGATCTTCTGGAGGATGAATGTGGCAACTGTTTTAGAAAGTTCACTTCCAGATTCCATAATTCGCAAACATAAAGGGATAATTTCTGTTGTCAATAAAAAGTTGATTACTTCTTGTTCATCTGTTTTCACCAGGGCCCCAATAACTCCAAAGCTAGTGAGCCGAAGATACTCAAAGGGACATGTTTTGCTGACGGTTTACCAAAAGGGGTACAAAAAAAGTGGGATGTGTGCTGCAAGAAATGCTGACCTGGTTTCTGGATGTGATGCTACACATTGCAGGAATGCCAGAGCATTGCAAACTCTGTTAGACTGGTGTGCTGTCAAGGTTGGTGGGTTGAGAGATGGATAAATATTTACAATTTCCTGTAAAAGTGCTGCAGTAGTACCAAATGAATGCCACTGCATGGGTGCAAGGTCAGGAACAGATTCTAGCTTCTTAGCTCCAGCAAAGCATTTTCCCTTGTCTCAGGACTGGACAGCTCATTGATCCACTGATAGATCTTTTCTCTATCCACTTGTGCCAGTGCAGTAGGCACAGGCGCAGCCGTCGCCAGGCTGTGCATGTTGTGAGCGGCTGCCGCTCTCCTTCCACAGCCGGACGCGTTCCACCCACTTCCCCGCTTCAGCACCTCTGCGGCGGAAAATAATGAGCCGCCATAGCCGCCATCCGCCTCCGGTTCGCTCCGCCCCCTTCGCGGCCCTCTGACCTCTCACCCCTGACCCCACCCACACATTCTCTTCCCGCCTCCAGGCCATCAGCCTAGTTAACAGCTCCAGAGTATGTCCTTTGCCCCTTAAGATTTAGGACCAGAAGGACGTCCGCGACCACTGGTCCCCGCAACTCCTGGCTTTGAGCAGGTATTTCCAGAGAGCGGCATGAACTCCGTCGGACCCTCCTCCAAAGGCCAGTGAACGGCAGGAAAAGATGGACAGTCCTGGGAAGACAACTATTCTCTTCATTTCTAATGTTCCAAGATTTCTTTTTTCAGAATTTACTTTCTGTTTAGACAACTTCCTTTAGCCATTTTTTAGGGTAGGTAGCTGTTGACAAATTCTCTTAGTTTTCATTCATCTCAGAATATTTTAATTTTTTCTTCATTCATGAATAATATTTTCACCCAATAGGAAATTTTGGGTTAATTCTTTTCTTTAAACACTTTAAAATGTTGTAATGCCTAAACTTTCTTCTAGCATGTATGGTTTCTGATGAGAAATCTGCTGTCATTTGAATGGTTTTTTTCCCCCTTTAGGGAATGTGTTTTTTCTCATTGGCTGTTATCACCACTGTGTTCCAGATTCCCTGGCCAGTTTGTCTTCTTCAATCTTCCTTTCACACCTTTCAGAGTCTTCTTATTTGTTTTTTGTTGTTGCTTTTGTTTGTTTGGTTTTTGGTTTTGGGTTTTGTTGTTGTTTGTTTGTTTGTTTTGTTAAACAGGATCCGACTGTGATGCCTGGCTGGAGTGCAGTGGTGCATTCTCGGCTCATGGCAACCTCTGTCTCCCAGGCTCAAGTGATCTTCCCACCTCACCCTTATTTGCTCTTTATTTAATGTCCAGAGTTTTTAGTTGCACTGAGAGGGTGAAATAAGTAAAATCAAATCTATACTATTCTCCCCTAAGTGGGACCTCCTTAAAATTTTTATTTAAAAAGTGAAAAAATAGTCCTCTACAGCCAAAATCAAATTCCCATCATATACTTATTACTTTTACTTATTAAATTTTACTTTTACTGGATATTGTGTAATTAGAGTTTGCCTATTGCTGAATATCTCTTAATTACAAATATAATACCTAGGAAAAAGTAGCCTCTGTAAGGCCAGCATTGAAAATTATTCAGTGGTAATAAATATTACAATACATGCAGTGCAAAATACCTGGTTTTAAAAGAAGTTGTGAGCACAACCAGCCTTTTAAGTCAATTGAGTTATCAGGCCAAATTATATTTAGCTATTTCTACTCTAACTAGACTATAGACTATAGATATTCTATTCCTTGTATTTCTGTATAAACCCCTGACAAAGGTTTTGGTGCCAGCAGTGGTTCTAGAGGGGAACCAAATTTTAAGCATGAATATTCTGAATTGGTTTTCTAGAATTTCTGGAATTGGCTTTCTAATCTAATTAAAATCCAGTAATAAAGAGAGCAATGATCAATCATGGCATAACATGGCAATGGAGATATATAAAATACCTGAATTTGGTACTACCACTTATAAGAAGCAAAGAGCTGGCCAGGTGTGGTGGCTCATATCTATAATCGCAATACTTGGAAGGCTGACGCAGGAAGATTGCTTGAGCCCAGGAGTTCAGGATCAGCCTGAGCAACACAGGAAGACCTTGTATCTATAAAAAATTAAAATTATCAGGAGGTGAGCATGGCACTGCACTCCAGCCCATGCAACAAAGCAAGATCCTATAGCATAAAAGAAAGAAAGAAAGAAGCTAGCTGTCTACTTTAGAACATTTTTTAAAACTAACTAATAGAATAAGACTAGCTGGTTGCTCCTAATGTTGCTGGACCAAAAAAAAAAAAGGAGAAAAAAGAGGATGCGCTCAGGGATTCAAATTCCTCAGTGAAGAGCTTTTAAAATGACCAGAAATCTCCTATGTTTGTTCTGAACAAAACCCTTATCTCCTGCAGCTACAGGGCTGAGCTTGCTGAAAATCAAACATGGGTCCTCTCCTGTGACTGGCTAAATTACCATTCAAGATGTACTATCAGCCTCGCAGAGTGTCTACTGTTAAAATGAAGGTTGAATGGAAAGAATGAGATATTGTAAGTTGGGATGGGGACATGTGAGAAGACCCTACTGATGCTGGAGACAATAAGCTTCTAAATTCTGATGAGTCTTCTTTGACAGTGAAAGAGATCTCCTCACTCCCAGCAGTAGCAACCTTCCCACACCTTTTATTATCAGCCTTTCTATGCCTAGCTGAGTATTAACCTTGCATTGACTGAGAAAACTGTAATGGCCTCCCCTGAAGCAGTTGCCCTACAAGACAATGCTGATTCTCCTAAGGATCCACCTCCACCAAAGACCCACCTATTTGTTTCTAGACCTATAAATAGACTTGAGTTCCAGCAGGTCCCTAATGTAAGGTACAAAATGTGACCCATTAGAAGGTACATTACACTCCAAAAGAACTACCTGAGTTTTCTAATTTATACATATTACAATCTAGGAAACATGTGAGGGAATGGATTCTAAGGTGTGGAATAACCATAGAAGGAACATAAATATGGATCAGGCTAAATCTATTGATACCGGTTCACTAAGCAGAGATTTTGCATTTAAACTTGAGCTCAGGGAGCTAGAATGAACTCTAGCAGTACATTTGGTTGCTGGGCTGAAACGAACCAAAATGTGGCCCATAGTAAGGAAATTGGAAATGCCCAACCTACCTTTGTTGAATGTAGAGGAATAAATACAAACACTTAAGGAGATTAAGGAGATTAGAACGTTAGAGTGGATTTGTCATTGAAGATCTGCCCACCCATGCTGGGAGGACCCAGAAGACATATCTTACACCATTACTGTGAGAAATAAATCTGTGAGGAGAGCTTCAACATTGGGTTAAAGGGCTCAAGATTGCTCTTCTCAGTAAGCCAGAACTTACAGTGGAAACTGCACATGCTACACTGAAAAACATAAATACAATGAGAGTAATTAGATGCTAGAGTGGTAGGAGCCAAGTGAAAGCACTCAGCTATCAAAAGCATGGTGGGCATTGTTACTGTGGTGGATAACAAAGCAAAAACAGCAAGCAGAATGGTCTGATTCGTGCAGGCCTGTGTCATTAGCTAGTTAATCACGACGTTCCTAGAAGTGAAATGAATAAGAAACCATGAAATACACATTTGATCTGTATAAGCAGAAAAGTTCTAAGTCAAGTAAACAAAAGTCTAATCTGAATCAGAAAAACAGAGACATATGCCCCTTAATCTGTTTTTCTACTTTAGCCAGTTTACAGACTCAGAACACCTTGGGTGAAAGGGTAGCCAATTCCCCTTGAGGAAGAGCCCTGGTACATTGCCAAAAATATGTACAGCTAATCTTTCTCCCACCCTTCCCCAAAGGGACATACAGTTATCAGGATTTCATTGAGGAAAAGGAAACAATCAGAGTTTTTAGGGGCTCCTGGGCACTGGCTCTAAACTGACATTAATTCCTGGAGACCCAAAACATCACTGTGGCCTACTAGTCACAGTAGGAATTTATTGAGTCAGATGATCAATGGAGTTTGAGCTCAGGTCCATCTCACAGAAGGTCCACAAATCCATCCTGTGGTTATTTCTCTAGTTCTGAAAAAGCATAATTAGAATCAGCCAAGCAAGGTGGCCTACACTGGTAATCCCAGTGCTTTGGGAGGTCAAAGCTATTGGATCACTTGAGTTTGAGACCAGCCTGACCATCATGGTTAAACTCTGTCTCTACTAAAAATGCCAAAAATTAGCCAAGCATGGTGGTACTCGCCTGTAGTTCCAGCCTGTAGTTCCAGCTACTCAGGAGGCTGAGGCACGAGAATCGCTTGAACCCAGGAGGTGGAGGTTGCAGTGAGCCAAGATTGTGCTATTGCAATCCAGCCTGGGTAACAGAGTGAGGCTCTATCTCAAAAAATAAATAAATAATAGAATAAATACACTCAGCAACTGACAGAATCCCCACATTGATTCCTAATCTATGGAATGAAGGCTACTATGGGGGAAAAAATGAAAGCCACTAGAACTGCCTCCACCTAGGAAAATAGTGAGCCAAAAACAACACTGCATTCCTATAGAGACTGTAGAGATTAGTGCAGCCATAAAGGACTTGAAAGAGGCAGGGTAAAGAGGATGTGGAGAAATAGGAACACTTGTACACTGTTGGTGGGACTGTAAACTAGTTCAACCATTGTGGAAAACAGTGTGGCGATTCCTCAAGGATCTAGAACTAGAAATACCATTTGACCCAGCCATCCCATTACTGGGGATATACCCAAAGGATTATAAATCATGCTGCTATAAAGACACATGCACACATATGTTTATTGTGGCACTATTCACAATACCAAAGACTTGTAATCAATCCAAATGTCCACAGTGACAGACTGGATTAAGAAAATGTGGCACATATACACCATGGAATACTATGCAGCCATAAAAAAGGATGAGTTCATGTCCTTTGTAGGGACATGGATGCAGCTGGAAACCATCACTCTCAGCAAACTATCGCAAGAACAAAAAACCAAACATCGCATGTTCTCACTCATAGGTGGGAAATGAACAATGAGATCACTTGGACACAGGAAGGGGAACATCACACACCGGGTCCTATTGTGGGGAGGGGGGAGGCATTAGGATAGCATTAGGAGATATACCTAATGTAAATTACGAGTTAATGGGTGCAGCACACCAACATGGCACATGTATACATATGTAACAAACCTGCATGTTGTGCACATGTACCCTAGAACTTAAAGTATAATTTTAAAAAAAAAGAAAAGAAAAAGGTAGGGTAGTGGTTCCCAACACATCCCCATTCAACTCTTCCATTTGGCCTATTCAGAAGACAAATGAATCTTACAGAATGACTATAGATTATTGTAAGATCAACCAGATGGTAACTTGAATTGCAGCTCCTGTACCAAACGTGGTTTCATTACTTGCAAAAATTAACACATTCCTAGTACCTACCATGTAGCTATGGAAAAAGTATACTTTTTCTCCATATTTGTCCATAAGGCCCACCAGAAGCAGTTTGCTTTCAACTGACAAAGTCAGAAATACATCACAGTTGTATTTCACATACATATCAACTCTCCAGCCCTATGTCATAATTTAGTTCACAGGGATCTTGATCATTGTTCCCTTCCACAAGATTCCACACTGGTTCATTACATTGATGATATGTTAATTGGACACAGTAATTAAGAAGCACCAACTACTCTAGACTTAAAGGTAATATATTTTCATGCCAAAGGAAATAAAATAAATCTGACTAAAATTCATGAGCCTTCTACTCCAGTGAAATTTCTAGGGATCAGTGGTATGGGACATGTTGACATATTTCTTCTAATGTGAAGAACAAGTTGATGGATCTGGCCCCTCCTACAATAAGGAAAAGGCACAATGTCTAGTGGGCCCCTGTCAATTTTGGAAGCAATGTATTCTTCATTTGGGTGTGTTACTCTAGCCCCCTTACCTAGTGACTTAAAAAGCTGGTAGTTTTGAGTGGGATCAGAGCAAAAGAAAGCTCCCCAGTAAGTCCAGGCTGATGTGCAAGCTGCTCTCCTACTTGAGCCATATGATCGAGCAGATACAATAGTGGTCAAAAGGTAGAAATGGCAGATGGGATGCTATTTGGAGTCTTTGGCAGACCCTATTGGAAAATTGCAGGGTAGTCCTTTGGAGATTCAGCGCAAAGGTTTGCCATCTACCACAGATAATACTCTCCTTTTGAGAAACAGCTCTTGGCTTGCTACTGGGCATTAGTAGAGGCAGAATGTTTGACAATGGGCCACTGAGTAACCACGGAAACTGAGCAGCTCATCATTTACTGAATGTCATCTGACTTACCATGCCATAAAGTTGGGCATGTACAGCAGCTCTCTGTCATCAAGTGGAAGTGGTACATATATGATCAGAGCTAAGGACATCCAGAAGGAACAAGTAACATGAAGAATTGGCCCAAATGCCTTGGGCCCAAGGCATTTCACTTCAAATGGCCCAAATGTCTAACATGAAGAATTGGTCCCCACCATTGCTTCACTGCTGTCTCTTTCTGAGTCTGTATCTATGGTCTCATGAGTTGTTTTCTATAATCATTTGGCAGAGGAAGAGGAGACTCAGACCTGGTTTACAGATGGTTTTGCGTGATATAAAAGCACCACCAAAAAGACAGCAGCAGCACTACAACCACTTTCTGGAACATCACTGAAGGACAATTTCCTGGTGAAGAAAATGTCTCTTGGTGAGCAGAACTTAGGGGAGTGCACCTGGTTATGTACTTTTCTTAAAAGAAGAAATGGCTTAATTTGTGATTGTATATCAATTCCTGAGCTGGGGCAAAGGGTGGTCAGGAACTAGGAAGGAACATTATTGGAAAATTGGTGACAAGGAAATTTGGGGAAGAAGTATCTGGATAGATCTCAGAATGGGCAAAAAACATGAAGATACTTGTGTTTCGTGTGAATGCTCACCAAAGGGTGACCTCAGCAGAGGAGTATTTTAATAATCAAGTGAATAGGATGATTGTTTTTGTGGCTAGCAATCTGTCTCTTTCCCCAGCCACATCCGTCATTGTCCAGTGGGCTCATGAACAAAGTGGTCATGGTGGCAGAAATGAAGGTTAGGTATGGGCTCAGCGACATGGACTTCCACTCACCAAGGTCAACCTGGCTACAGCCACCACTGAGTGATCAATCTGCCAGCAGTAAAAAACACATATGAGTCCCTGATATGGCGTCATTCCCCAGGGTGATCAGCCAGCTACCTGGTAGCAGGTTGATTACATTGGACCCCTTCCATCATGGAAGAGCAGTGTTTTGTTCTTACTAAAACCAACATTTACCCTAGATATGGATTTACCTTCACTGCATGCAATACTGCTGCCAAATTTGTGGACTTATAGAATGTCTTACCCAGCATTATGGTATTTCACACAGCATTGCTTCTGATCCAGGAGTTCCTTTTGCAACAAAAGAAGTGCAACAATAGGCCCATGCTTCTGGAATTTCATTGGTCTCTCTATGTTCACCACCATCCTAAAACAGCTGGTTTGATAGAATGGTGGGATGTTCTTCCAAAGACTCAGTTAAGTGCCAGCTTGGTGGCAAGAACTTGCATGGTTGGGGCAAGATTCTGAGGATATGCTCTGAATCAACATCTGATAAATGATGCTGTTTCTACCATAGCCAGGGTTTACAGGTTCAGAAATCAAGGAGTGAAAACAGGAGTGATGCTGCTATTACTTGTGACCCACTAACAAAATATTTGCTTCCTATTCATGCAACCTGATATTCTGCTGGCCTGAATGTTCTAGTCTCAAAGAGAAGATACTTCTACCAGGAGACACAGCAATGATTCCACTGAACTGGAAGTTAAGGCTGCCACCTGCCCACTTTGAAATCCTCATGCCTCTGAATCAATAAGAAAAGAACAAAGTTACTGTGTTGGTGATTGATGCTAATGACCAGGGGGAAATTGAACTACTACTCTACAATGGAAGTAAGAAAAACAATGTCTTGAATGCAGCAGATCTTTTAGGATGCCTCTTAGTATTAGCATGCCCTGTGATTTAGATCAATGGAAAACTATCACAACTCAATTCAGATAGGACTACTAATGACTTAGACCTTTCAGAAAAAAAGGTTTGGGTCAATCTACCAGATATAGAACCACCACCATACAAAATGGGTAGTGGAAGAAGATAGTTACATGTACCAGCCTACAATCGTACGACAAGTTATAAGAATCTTGTAACCAGTTATAAAAATGAAGACTGTAATTGTCATGACTACTTTGTTATGAACATGTGTGTTTGTGTGTGTATCGAAAATATCTTTGTTTTCTTCTCTCTCTTATTCCCTTATCATATAACAAGATGTACTGATTTTATGTGAGTACAACATAAGTTTTACTTTACAACAAAGTTATTAAATTACAGAATATTCATAAAAAGAGTAAACAACACTCAAAGATTTACCTCTTCTATTAGGAAAGGTGCTATGATCAGAATGTTGGTGTCCCCCCAAAATTTGTGTGTTGGAACATAATGCTAAATGTGATAGTATTAAGAGGTGGGGCCTTTGGGAAGTGATTAAGTTATAGGGATCCATTTTCATGAAGGGGTTAGTGCCCTTATAAAAGAAGCTCAAATGAATTCCCTGACCCTCTCCCACCATGTGAGGGCAAGTAGGTGCTTTGAAGCAGAAACACACCCTCACCAGACATCGAATGTGCTGGTGCCTTGATCTTGGACACTCCTTTTCCAGTACTATGAGCAATACATTTTTATTGCTTATAAATTACCCAGTCTGTTATTTTGTTATAGCATTCTGAGCAGACAAAGACAGAAGAGGGAGTGTATTTTTGGTTGTATGCAGTGTAATTATATCACAGCAGAACTATGGCCTTGCTATTGTCTCTGTCTGGAGATTAAATATAATTTAAGGAGATGCATATGGGTGCCAAGTTGAAAAAGGATTAACTTGTGACAATTAGTTGTATTTGTCAACCTCTCTGGATCAGGAGATGCCTGGTCATCTGGTTAAATGTTACTTATGTTACTTCTAAGTGTGTCTATAGGGATGTATCAGAAGGAAATTAGCGTTTGAATTAGGAGAATGAGCAAAGAAATTCATCTTCCGCAATGTGGGTGGGCATCACCCAATCCATTGAGGGATTGAATAGAAGAAAAAGATGAAGTAATGGAATTTTTTATCTCTTTCTCTTTCTTTCCTTGACTGACTGCTGAGCTGGAATATCAGTCTGCTGCCTTCGATGCTTCTGGTTCTCAGGCTTTCAGACTGAGAAGGGAAATCTACACCATCAGCTCTCCAAGTCTCAAGCCTTCAAACTACACCATCAGTCTTTCTGGGTTTCAGAGGAAAGACTGCGAGACTTCTTAGCCTTTATAATCACATGAGCCAATACCTTATAATAAAATCAATCTCTTTGTAGATATAGATGATAGATACAGGTATAGCCTGTTAATGGTTTCTCTGGAGAACCATAACTAATATACCTCACTTCCCCTCAGAGTCACAAGATGGCTACCAGAGTTCTAGGTATCACATTCATACAAGACAACATCCAGCAGTACAAGAAGCAATCCCAAAATTAAAAATTAAAAAAAACTTAAAGGAAGCAATCTTGGAACTGGGCACAGTGGCTCACGCCTGTAATCCCAGCACTTGGGGAGGCCAAGGCGGCTGAATCACTTGAGGTCAGGAGTTTGAAACCAGCCTGGCCAACATGCTGAAACCCCATCTCTACTAAAAATACAAAAATTAGCTGGGCTGAGGCAAGAGAACCACTTGAACCCAGGAGGCAGAGGTTGCAGTGAGGCAAGATCATGCCACTCCTTTCCAGCCTGGGTGACAGAGCAAAACTTCGTCTCAAAATGTAAATAAATAAATTAATTTAATTAAATTAAAGAAGCAATGTCATCCTCTACATCTTTTAATGGCAGAAAGAAAATAATTTCCAGAGGCTCTCTAATAGATTTTCTTTCACATATCAGCAATCTAAATCAGAGTTTCTCAACCTCAGTGCTATGAGCATTTTGGATCTAATAATTGTTGGGAGGGGCTGTTCTGTGCACTGGGCAGTATTTGCAACGGGCATGCAAAAATATTAAAATAGTTATATTAGTACTCTATTCTTAACTTTCAAAGTTTTCATAGCACTATTGAAGCAAGTAAATACATAATTAATAGATATGATATGCTCCATTGTGCTTAAAATTTCATGACCAGAACTGTTGTAGGAGATGGCCAATAGGACGTAGGACTAGCCTGCAGCTACTGCTCAGATGAACACAGCAGCATGTGGAGACACGTCATGAACTTTTGCTCTAAGAACTACCATAGGAACACACCAGGAAAGTCAAGAGAATCCATGGACCCTTTGAAGTAACTGGATCACCACTGCAGGCTCCCCGAGATGGTGAAAACCTGTGAGTCTGCTTGCTTTCTCAACGGGGAGGCTTGTGCTCTGGGGCAAGTTCTCAGTCCTGATCACCAGTGCCTGGAAATAGACCCGGTGCTATTCAAGGGGCACAGTGGGAATGACATAGGCCTTTTGGATGGCAGGCTGCATGGGAGCTGAGTGAGGCTTGTGACTACCAGCTTTCTCCCACTTCCTTAGTGACCTGTATGACTCAGCAGAGGCAGCCATAATCCCCCTGGGAATGTAACTCCATTGGACTAGGAACCACATCCCCATCCCTTACAGCAGCTGCAGCAAGCCCCACCCAAGGAGAGGCTGAGCTCAGACACACCTATCCCTGCCCCAACCTCATGGTCTTTCTCTACCTAACCTGGTAGCCAAAGACAAAGATCATAATCTTTTGGGAGTTCTATAGCTCTGTCCACTACCTGAGACACCTGAATACCTAACCAGGTATCCCTAGAGCAAGTTAGCCTCCTCCCTATAGAACCACAGCTGATGAGCTCTTGAAAGTGCCACTTCCTGGCTGGAGGCCAACCAACAAAAAACCATCACACTAAACAAAAACACAACCAAGGACCCTCACAGAGTCCACTTCACTCCCCTGCTACCTCCACAGGAGCATGTGCTGGTATCCACAGCTGCAAAACCTGAAGACAGATCACATCGCAGAGCTCTTTGCAGACACTCCCTAGTACCAGCCCAGAGCCTAGTAGCTCTGCTGAGTGCCTAGACCAAGAACTACAGTTCAGCTCTCAGGGAGCCCCATTCCTAGGGGAATGGGGAGAATACCATATCAAGGGAGCACCCTGTGGGAAAAAAGAATCTTAACAGCAGCCTTTGAATCCCAGATCTTACCTCTGACATAGTCTACCCAAATAAGAAGGAACCAGAAAAACAACTCTGGAAATATGAGAAAACAAGGTTCTTTAATGCCCCCAAAGGATCACACCAGGTCACCAGCAATGGATCCAAACCAAGACAAAATCTCTGAATTGCCAGAAAAAGAATTCAGAAGGCCAATTATTAAGCTATCAAGGAGGCACCAAAGGAAGGTGAAGGCCAACTAAATAAATAAAAAAACATGATACAGGATATGAAAGGAATAAATTCTTCAGTGAAATAGCATAAATAACAATCACAATTTCTGGAAATCAAGGACACATAGAAGTGTAAAATGCACTAGGAAGTCTCAGCAACAGAATTGAAAAAGCAGAAGAAAGAACTTCAGAGCTGGAAGACAAGGCTTTCTAATTAACCCAATCCACTAAAAACAAAGAAAAAAAGAATTTTTAAAAATGAACAAAGCCTCCAAGAAGTTTGGAGCTATGTTAAACATCTGAACCTAAGAATAATTGGTGTTCCCAAGGAAGAAGAGATATCTAGAAGTTTGGAAAATATATTTGAGGGAATAATTGAGGAAAACTTCCCCAGCCTTGCTAGAGATCTAGACATCCAAATACAAGCAGCTCAAAGAACACCTGGGAAATTCATCACAAAGAGATCATCACACAGGCACATAGTCATCAGGTTATCTAAAGTCAAGATGAAGGAAAGAATCTTAAGAGCTCTGAGGCAAAAGTATCAGGTAACCTACAAAGGAAAAACTAGCAGATTAACAACAGATATCTCAGCAGAAACCCTACAAGCTAGAAGGGATTGGGGTCCTGTTTTTTGTTGTTCTTGTTTTGTTTTGTTTTGTTTTGTTTTTGAGACAGAGTCTTGCTCTGTTGGCCAGGCTGGAGTGCAGTGGCATGATCTCAGCTCACTGCAACCTCCACCTCCTGGCGTCAAGCAATTCTCCTGCCTCATCCTCCCGAGTAACTGGGATTACAGGTGCCTGCCACCACGCCTGGCTAATTTTTGTATTTTTAGTAGAGACGGGGTTTCACCATGTTGGCCAGGCTGGTCTTGAACTCCTGACCTCAGGTGATCCACCCGCCTCGGCCTCCCAAAGTGCTGGGATTATAGGCATGAGCCACCGGGCCTGGCCTGGGGTCCTATTTTTAGCCTCCTTTATCAGCCAAGAATTTTGTATCCAAGGAAACTGAACTTCATAAATGAAGGAGAGATACAGTCTTTTCTAGACAAACAAATACTGGGAGAATTTGCCACTACCAAGCCAGCACTACAAGAATTGCTAAAAGAAGCTCTAAACCTTTAAACAAATCCTTGAAATGCACCAAAATAGAATCTCCTTAAAGCATAAATCTCACAGAACCTATATAACAACAGCATAATGGAAAAAACAAGGTGTTCAGGAAACAAATAGCACAATGAATAGAATAGTACCTCACATTTCAATACTAGCATTAAATATAAAGTGCTTAAATGCTCTATTTAAAATATACACAATGGCAAAATAAATAAGCATTCACCAACCAAATTTCTGCTGTCGTCAGGAGACTCACCTAACACATAAGGATGTACATAAAGTAGAGGTGGAAAAAGATATTCCATGCAACTGGAATAGTGAACAGGGGTAGTTACTCTTATATCAGATAAAACAAAATTTTAAGCAACAGCAGTTTAAAAAGACAGAGACATCATATAATGATAAAAGCACCAGTTTAACAGAAACATATCACAATTCTAAATATATATGCACCTAACTCTGGACTTCCCAGATTTATAAAACAATTACTACTAGACCCAACAAGTGAGATAGGTGGCAACACAATAATAGTTGGGGACTTCAATACTCCACTGAGAGCACTAGACAGGTCATCAAGACAGAAAATCAACAAAGAAGCGTGGACTTAAACTATACCCTATAATAAACAAACATAACAGATATTTACAGAACAGTCCACCCAAGAACTGCAGAATATACATTCTATTCATCAGCACATGGAAGAATAGACAATCTAAGGTCATACCTCACATAACTGGAGAAACAAGAACAATCCAAACCTAAACCCAGCAGAAGAAAAGAAATAACGAAGATCAGAGCAGAACTAAATGAAATTGAAACAAAAATAATACAAAAGATAAATGAAACAAAAAGCTGGTTCTTTGAAAAGATAAATAAAATTGATAGACCATTAGTAAGATTAACCAAGAAAAGAAGAGTGAAGATCCTAATAAGCTCAATTAGAAACAAAACAGGAGATTACAACCAATACCACAGAAATACAAAAGATCATTCAAGGCTACCATGAACATCTTTATGCATATAACCTAGAAAACCCACAGGAGATGGATAAATTCCTGGAAATATACAACCCTACTAGATTAAAGCAGTAAAATACAGAATCTCTGAACAAACCAATAACAAGCAAGAGACTGAAATGGTAATAAAAGTCCAGGACCAGATGGATTCACAGCTGAATTCTATCAGATATTCAAAGAAGAATTGGTGCTAATTCTATTGACACTATTCCACAAGATAGAGAAAGAGGGAGTCCTCCCTAAATTATTCTATGAAGCCAGTATCACCCTAATACCAAAACCAGGGAAGGACACAACAAAAAAGAAAACTACAGACCAATATACCGATGAACATGGATGCTGAAATCCTCAACAAAATACTAGCAAACTGAATACAACAGTATATCAAAAAAATAATCCACCATGATCAAGTGGGTTTCAAACCAGGAATGCAGGCATGGTTTAACATACATAAGTTGATAAATATGATACACTACATAAACAGAATTAAAACCAAAAATCACGTGATCATCTCAATAGATGCAGAAAAAACATTTGATGAAATTCAGCAACTGTTTATGATTAAAACCCTCAGAAAGATAGGCATAGAGGGGACATACCTTAAGGCAATAAAAGCATCTATGACAAACCCACAGCCAACATTATACTAAATGGAGAAAGGTTGAAAGCATTCCCCCTGAGAACTGGAACAAGACAATAATTCCCACTTTCACCACTTCTATTCAACACAGTACTAGAAGTTCTAGCCAGAGAAATCACACAGAAGAAAGAAATAAAGGGCATCCAAATTGGTAAAGAGGAAGTCAAACTGTCACTATTTGCTGATGATATGATTGTATACCTAGAAAACTCTAAAGATTCACCAAAAAGCTCCTAGAAATGATAAATGAATTCAGCAAAATTTCAGGATACAAAATTAATGTACACAAATCAGTAGCACTGCTACACACCAACAGTGACCAAGCTGAAAATCAAATCAAGAACTCTACCACTTTCATCACAACTTCAAAAAATAAAATAAAATACTTAGGAATATACCTAACCAAGGACATGAAAAACCTCTACAAAGAAAACTACAAAACACTGCTGAGATAATTCATAAGCAACACAATATTGATTCCACCCATTCCATGCTCATGGATGAGTAGAATCAATATTGTGAAAATGACCATACTACCAAAAGCAGTCTACAAATTCAATATAATTTTCATCAAAATACCACCATCATTCTTCACAGAACTAGAAAAGACAATTATAAAATTCATATAGAACCAAAAAAGAGCCTGCATAGCCAAAGCAAGACTAAGCAAAGAGAATAAATCTGAAGACATCACATTACCCAGCTTCAAACTATACTATAAGCCATAGTTACCAAAACAGCAAGGTACTGGTATGAAAAATAGGCACATAGACCAACAGAACAGAATAGAGAACCAAGAAATAAAGCCAAATACTTACAGTCAATTGATCTTCTACAAAGCACACAAAAACATAAAGCGGGGAAAGGACACTCTATTTAACAAATGGTGCTGGGATAATAGGCAAGCCACATGTAGAAGAATAAAACTGGATCCTCATCTTTCACTTTATACAAAAATCAACTAATTGCTAGATAGATCAAAGACTTAAATCTAAGACCTGAAACCATAAAGACTCTAGAAGTTAACATCAGAAAACCCCTTCTAGACATTGGCTTAGGCAAATACTTCATTACCATGAACCCCAAAGCAAAAGCAACAAAATCAAAGATAAATAGATGATACTTATTTCAACTAAAAAGCTTCTGCACAACAAAAGAAATAACCAGCAGAGTTAACGGACAATCCACAGCATGGGAGAAAATCTTCACAATCTATACATTTGACAAAGGACTAATATCCAGAATCTACAATGAACTCAAAGCAGCAAGAAAAACACAAACAATCCCATCAAAAAATGGGGTTGAATAGACAGTTCTCAAAGGAAGATATACATATGGCCAACAAGCATATGGAAAAATGCTCAACATCACTAATTATCAGGGAAATACAAATACCACCTCACTCCTGCAAGAACGACTATAATAAAAAAAATAACGGATGTTGGCATGAATGCAGCAAAAAGGGAACATTTTTATACTGTTGGTGGAAATGCAAACTAGTACAACCATTATGGAAAACAGTGTGGAGATTCCTTACAGAATTAAAAGTAGATCTACTGTTTGATCCAACAATCCCACTTCTAGGTATCTACCCAGAGGAAAAGTCAATATATGAAAAAGATACTTGCACATGCACGTTTATAGTAGCACAATTTGCAATTGCTAAGATATGGAACCAGCCCAAATGCCCATCAATCAACTAGTGGATAAAGAATATGTGGTATATGTATACCATGGAATACTACTCAGCCATAAGAAGGAACAAAATAATGGCATTCACAGCAACCTGGATAGAATTGGAGACTATGATTCTAAGTGAAGTAACTCAGGAATGGAAAACCAAACATCATACATTCTCACTCCTGTGTGGGAGCTAAGCTACGAGGATGCAAAGACATAAGAATGATACATTGGATTCTGGGGACACAGGGGAAAGGATTGGGGGGTGGCAAGGGATAAAAGACTACACATTGGGTATAGCATACACTGCTCGGGTGATGGAGGCACAAAAATCTCACAAATCACCACTAAAGAATTTATTCATGTAACCAAACACCACTTGTTCCCCAAAAGTTTTATTGAAATAAAAAAAAAAAGTTTTTAAAAAGTTTCATGACTAACATATACTACAAATCACATAAAATATTAAACCAGAAGTTATATTTGAGTAAACTATTTGATATATGGAAAATTAAGTAGAATTCAGGTTGAGTAAAATACACATTTTCTAAAACATTTATTTTTTCCTCATGGGTAATGGGGACCAGACATTCTCTATCAGTAAGAGGGCTCTAACAAGAAAAAAAAAATGACATTTTTATTGTAGACAAGAAGATTTAATCTTTTTAGACCACAAAGAAAGACATATAAGTTTTCTACCTGGAATAATATTATGACAGAGTCAAGTATAGAAAAAATGCTAAACTTTTCAAAATAATTGCTGAACTCATGCTTTCGTGATTTTATTATTTCTAGAATTATGTTTTTAAAAATTTTAATGAGTCACTAAGGTCAATAAAAATTTTGCTTATCCATTCTTTTTTGTAGCCATAAAGATATTAGATGAAAGATTATGTACTATCTCTAAATCTTTCAGAGCAGCAGTATTGAAAGTGAATAATAACATTCATTACAGGTTGCTGTACAGATTCACGAAAGAAGAAAGGAGTAAAAGAAACCTGAAACCATTTTCAGTTACAAATTCCAGATATAAATTGAGTGAGTCTCAGTGACACGTGCCGTGAAAACACAAAGCCTAATATGACACATAATTTCTGTGCTCAATTTAAAATTTAGAGAAATAAAAACAAACCACATAAAAGCAAGTGACTAATATGAGAGTGCAATTATGTTAAATGTAAATATTGTGCTAGTGACTCTAAGTAAAGGTCAGCAAACAAAACAGGTTTCTAGCTTTCACTCTTCTTTAAAAGCAGAGAATTACCTGAAGACTATATTTGGGGTTATGATGTATGAAAGATGAAAGCAGAATTCTGAAAACTTGGGAAGTAGAAAACCACAAATAATTATTTCAAAAGAATACAAAATAAAATCACAGCGTCAATTATTAATCACAGGGAGTAACCAGAAAGGGGCACAAAAGCAATTATCATAAGCTGACTAGCTTGAAACACCAGAGTACTGCAAACATCCTGCCCCAACTTCAAGTAAGATATTTTAAATGAACTGCTAAATACATACAAATTAAGTCTATGAAGGAAATTTTGGTGGAAATAAGTAAATAGCAATAAAAGTGAGTGAAGAGAGTGCCAAATGTTATGGAAGTTTGTCCTATTAAAAACACTGTAAGAAATATTTCCCTTACTCTTTAATTTTGCTACTTACCATGGTATTTTATTTTAATATTTTAGACAAATAGAAAAATTTGTATTTCATGTAAAGTACTGATGAATAAGACTAAAATACCAACCACCCATTCAAGACAACCTGCTTCATTCAATTAAAACCTTAAATGTTATTACTGCAAAGCAAAATGTAACCATATGTACTACAGAGATATATATATGAGTACAGACTTCATATTAAAACAGTGAATGACCTGCTATATACTTTATTTTTGCTATTTACTGCCACAATTCAATCCAACAGAGATTTATTGAGCATTTATTATGGGCCAGGCATTGTGTCAGATACGGAGGTGTAGAGATAAACCAACAAATTAATATGGTGCTTCTAAATTCTCTAGCATCAGTTTTCATCCCATGATTTTCCACACCAACTTCTTTACATTTCATTCAACTGAAACCACATTTAACCCAATATAAAGTAACCTAATAAAAAGCATTTGAAGATGCTTATCTCAGTTTAGATTTGATCTGAATATTTTTCAATTTCAGCGAAATAGGCAAAATAACCCAAATATAAAATGCAAACTAAAGTATTGCAAGTTTTACTTCCATATTGCATCTTACACAAATAATCATCCTCTTTAAGCTTTCTTCTTTTAAACTCATTCTCTAACATACACACGCATATACATAAACACATATACACACAACTTTAATCTACATTTAATTTTTCAGGCATCAATCATTCTGAGCTAATTAGCTACACATAATCTCAACACTTTCATTCGTCATTTAAATTATTTTAAACCTAAAATCATGATATCAGAAAATGAGTATTAAGCATGAATTGAGACAACCCAATGATTTTGCAGGTAAAATACATCAAGTAATTTGGGCTCACTCACATGACCAGCTGTTGGCAGAGTTGGGGTTCTTCTTGCTCTTATTCCAATTCTCTTTCCACCAGCTACAATGTCTCTCTGTACACATCTTGGTGTACTCTTATCCTGGTTTCTTCATTCTTAATATCGTTTCTGAGAGTACTGGCATACTTGCTATAAGCCAAATAAAACATTCCTATATTAATTACTTTATAGTGACACTTCTTATACCAAAAGATTAAAAATATCTACAGAGAAACCAACAATATCCCCAGATAATAATTTAATCATAGCAATTATTAAATGTCTTGCATTATCCATTGATAAAGACTTTTGTTTTGCAAATGGCCTTTAATTTTAGTTTCTTTCTTCCTAATAGTCCAAAATTAGTTGTAGCTACAATTTAGCACACTTTTCACTGTTGCACTTCAGTCCTTTCAGAAATCTTAGCCCATAAAGCTTTTTTCTAAATATTAGGATGAAAATTCTAAGGACTGATTAACCACTCACTATAAAAGACAACACTGATAAAATACTAGAAAACCCAGCAGGGTGCAGTGGCTCATGCCTGTAATCCCAGCACTTTAGGAGGCCAAGGCAGGCAGATCATGAAGTCAGGAGATCGAGACCATCGTGGCTTACACAGTGAAACCCTGTCTCTACTATAAATACAAAAAATTAGCTGGGCATGGTGGCATGCACCTGTAATCCCAGCTACTCGGGAGGCTGAGACAGGAGAATCACTTGAACCCAGGAGGCAGAGGCTGCAGTGAGCAGAGGTCATGCCAGCGCACTCTAGCCTGAGCAATAAAGCAAGACTCCATCTCAAAAAAAAAAAAAAAAAAAAAAAAAACTAGAAAACCCAAGTGTATTTTCTAAATATGTAATATATTCAAATATTCTCCAATATATAAGAGAAAAATTTCATTCAATAAGTATTTATTGAATGCATACATTTTACGTGGTATATCATTAATATAGTCAAATCTATGCATCTATAGTCATTTAGCATATGCACTTTAAGTATCAATTCAAAATTGATGAAATAGGAAACAGAAAAACAGTAAAACCAACATATAAATTAAAATCTGCTACTTGGACACATTTTTAAAATAGAAAATGATTTAATAAAAATAAAAGAGCATAAATACACAAAATAAGAAACAACAAAGGCCAAATAACCATATAAATCAATTTTTTGTTTTGAAAACTGTATTATGAAACTATAATCAAATACATTTTAAAACTTGAGTGAAATGGAAAATTTTCTAGTGATTACAATGTAACATAACTAACTGAAGAAAGAAGAAATGTAAAACTGTAAACAAGCCAATTACCATCAAAAAAATAGAAAAAAAAAGATAAAAGAGCTACTCCTTAAAGGGCACCAGACTCAAATGTTTCTGGGGAGAGTTCTACTCAATATTTTTAGTTCACACAATTCTAGTGTTATTTAAACTGTTTCAGAGCATATACAAAAGGGAGAAAAAAACAAATTCAATTTAAAGATGCAGGGATAATACTGATACCTTAAGTTACAAGGTTTACACAAGAATAAAAACTACAAACTAATATTACTTATGATTATGAATGTAAAAATTACACATAATATATTGGCAAATGTCATCCAGCAGCACACTAGAAGGAAAACACAGGATGACCAAGTAAGTTTATTCCAGGAATGCAAAAATTGTTCAATATCATGAAATCCTAATAGCTCAATGGAGAGAAAAATCATACAATTATCTCTACAGGTATAGAAAATGCATTTAGCATAGTTTAGCAGCAATTGTCGATTTTAAAAAAGAAGAAAATAGTTAATAAAACAGGACTCACTAGATGCTTTTTTAATATGATCTTATCCTTAAGGGAAGAACATTGGATGAATTTTTACATAAGGTCATCTGCTTACTATTACCATTGCTGTTTAATATTTCAAGGAATTAGATAGGTGATTAGATACACATTCTAAAAAGCACCTACCAACACCAAGGAGGAAAATGAGTCGGACACAGGACAAAGAATTCTATAAACCAAAAGGAGAGTTAGAAGGCCATTGCAATAACCCAGGTATAAAATCACAAATGCCCGAACTAACGTAGTGAAAATTGGAATGGAGAGCCACAAGAATTAAAATTATATAAGGTGAATTCAGTAAGGCTTCATTGTTGATGGAATAAAAGAGATTAGTCCCAGATACTTGGACTAGTTGGCACATCATAGAGTTATTGATTAAGATAGAGAACACAGGAGGATATTTGTATGAGGAAATTGCTTCAGTCTTTAAAAAATCGAGTTAGAAGAAATAGTGAAAATCAATGAGGGACTATCTACTACATAGTTGGGTATTTGGGTTTGGGAAAGAATTCAACACAAGAACACTTGATTTTTCTATCATGTTTCTATTTGACCCTGACAACAATTTAATGAGATTGTATTATTATCCTAACTTTACAAATAAGCAACAAATCAGTAAATTACAGGGGGGAAAAAAAAAAAAGAAGACCTGGGGTTTTAAAACTCTGTCTCCGTACACTGCCTCTAAGATAGAAGTATGATATAGAAAGAAACTAACAGAGATGATGTCTAATCAGATACAGAAGGAAACGAGAAAAGAACATCAACCAAAAAAAAAAAAAAAACCACACACACACGGACTCAAGGGTTGATATATCAATCACACTAACTTATAGTTGCATGTGTACATGAAATGTTTGTGAAGTACTTTTACAGATATTACAAAAATCTCAGGTATCGTCATTTCTCCCTTACAGCATTAGAAAAGTTTAGGGTATACTAGTAAGTCATACTGCTGACAAACTCTACACTCATTATGTTAGAATTTATTTTTGACACCCATTCTGATGTTCTTTCTACTAAGGTATGGTACCACTACATAGCAATATATGGATTAAGCATTATTAAAATCTTATTTAAAATAACTCAAACACAAGAAACTAAGTGACTCCCATTAGTTAGGTTATTGAGATATTACTGAATAAGATTTATCATGGAGATAACAATAATTATTTTCAAAACTTTGATAGAGAAGTAACTGCTCTTAAGTGAGTCAGGCAAAACATGTAACCATATTGGATGTGGACTCATTTCTGCCGATTCACTGTGAGAAACAATATAGGCAGAATTTAACTTGAGCAACCTCGAAGCACTACTTAGGAAACTTAGGTGGTTTGGGGGCACACGTAGTGTTTCTCCTTCCGCTTCTATTAAAGATCATGATTTTGGAAATAAAAACTCAACAGTGGCTACATAGATATGATACAAGAATAAAACTTACTGATTCATAAGCCTTACTGTGCCAATCTAGTGGAGAGCATTCAGATGAGAAAGAAAGAAAGGGAAATGATAATGTTATTACAAATTTCCACATAGAAAACAGGAATGAATCATCCCTAACACAGGTGACAAATTCAGCACAGGCAAGAGATGGTAGTGATGAGGACTTTCGATTGTCTGAATATCTACTAGAAGCCAAATCTTGCTTTAAAAAACTGCCTCAGATGTATTCTAGTCTTCTCTCCCTCTTTTATTTTTATTTTTTGGTCATTACTTCTTCCCTTTCTGATAATATCCTCATGCTTTCTTTTCTGATAATATCCCTTGCACAAGCTTGAGGAAACATATTTAACTGCTATTTTAACATGTTATTTTGGACTAGTTTGTAATATGAGCATGACAGAAATTTAGATAGGAAATGACCTCTTCAATTTGGAATAAATAATAGCAGAAAAATACTAGATATAGTCATACATAGCCAAACAACAAATTTAAAATGTATTGAGAAAGGAGAGAAAAATACGATGATCTCAA
Organism: Piliocolobus tephrosceles; assembly: GCF_002776525.5. NCBI lineage: Eukaryota > Metazoa > Chordata > Mammalia > Primates > Cercopithecidae > Piliocolobus > Piliocolobus tephrosceles. The sequence goes on along the minus strand of NC_045436.1, from coordinate 83,077,983 downwards.
AGTTTTTAACAGAAATGATACAGAAGTGACATAAAGTCTGAAGATAGCTCTCAAAAGACTTAAGCCAAGACTGTGCTGAAATTGTGGAAAACCTGAAAACAAGTGGGACATTTTTATCTAATTTCAGGGAAGCAATAAACAAGCAATGCCTATTTCTCTGCTACAGGTAGATAATAAAATGTTAATGGATGATAAAGAGATGGCTGAATGATCTATTAAGCAATTTCATTTTCATTTTCTCCAAGAAGTACAATCTTTATAACTATGTTACCCTAAAGCTTGCCTGAGCTGTTCAGATATCACCACAAATTCTAAACAATCCTGGAGGGTCAATGGAACAGGATACTCTCCAATGAAGAGCAAATACTAAACATCCCATTTAATTCATAAATATTTCAGTATATGTCTAAAAGAAAAGGATTCTTTTTATTTAAAAGATTATCACTCTTTTAAAAATTAACAACAATTATTTTCTATGGAAAACAGTATGGAGATTTCTCAAAGAACTAAAAGTAGATCTACCATTCCATTCAACATCCCACTACTGGGTATCTACCCAAAAGAAAAGAATTCACTATATCAAAAAGACACCTGCACATGTATGTTGATTGCAGCACAATTGCAAAAATAAGGAATCAACCTAAGTGTCCAACAACTGATAAGTGGATAACAAAAATGTGGGGTGTGGGTGTGTGTGTGCGCGCACATGAGTGTATATATACCACATATATATATATATATACACACACCACACATATATACTACATATACATACATACCATATATATATACAAACCAGTATTCCATGATATATATACATATATGTATGTATATCATATATACATTTTATTTTATATGAGGCATTAGTTCATGTAACTAAAAGTGATTTTGTTTTTTATATATTTTATATATACAGACACACAAGCATATACACATATATGTATATATATCATGGAATATTATTCAGCCATAAAAAAGAATAAAATAATGTCACTTGCAGCAACTTGGATAGAACTGGAGGCCATTATCCTGAGTGAAGTAACTCAAGAATGGAAAACCAAATACCGCATGTTCTCCCTTATAAGTGGGAGCTAAGCTATGTGTATGCAAAGGCAAATGGAGTGGTATAATGAACACTGGAGCAGGGAGGGTTGGAGTGCGGAGGGGATGAAAAGCTACCTATTGGGTAAAATGTACACTATTTGGGTGATGGATACACTAAAAGCCCAGACTTCACTACTACAAAATTAAGTCATGTAACCAAAAACAACTTGTATCCCTAAATCTATTGAATTTTTTTAAGTCCTGCTTTTTAGAAATGGCCATATACAAACTTTAATATGCCACCCTTATGTATATATATAATAGAATAAAGAACAATATACTTTAATTTTAGGGATGAACATCTTTTATTTAATGTGTCCTTTTTACTTTGTTCATCTGAAGGGCGAAAGAAGCATTTCGTATCTCTATGTATTATTGCCAAGGTGTCTATTTTTGCAAACTCTAGTAGTGTATAAGATACCTGTCCATCAAATAGCCTGACAAAGTTCCAGTGTGAATAAGATTCACAACACAGAACAAGTGTATTATTTAAACCAGCGTTTCTGAACCAGGATTGGTGGTACTATATATCTAACAGGCATTTGGAAGAGTGTGAAGATGTAAAGATGTTTTAGTTGTCACAATAGCTGGGGGATATGGTCATAATTTAGTGGGTGGCACCAGGAATGAAAAACACCTTGCAAAGGATGTGAGACTATTAAGAAAAAAAATTACCCTGCCCAGTGTCCCAGTAGTGTTTGTGTTGAGAAACACTTATTTAAACCATGATTGCTTTCATGGCACACTTCACACAAAATACTAGAATTTTTGGATACACATTCAAAGAAATACAATTGTAGCCGTATATTACTGCATTTCCTTGGATGACCTTCAGCACTGTCTTGCTGTTTGAATAGAAGTGTGTTTACTACCTTGAATTCTATCCCATAATCTCCCCAGACCAAATTCTCATTTGTTTCAGTAAACCCAAGTCTTTCCTAGGTGCTAAATTTGTGGATGTATGCCGCCTCTTCTATGCTCCTTGCAGCAATTTTTGCTCCACTCTTCACCACATCTTTTTTCCAGCTCTATGGAGGTAGGATCAACTACACCACATCTTATGACACTCAGGGCTGTGAGTTCAGTCTGCCAGACATTTCTAAAATAGCTTTCATTCTCAGCTGTAGCCAAAACTCGATGAGCAAAATCTGGTACCACATTTGTGGGAAATCTCTAGCATTCAAGCCCCAGGAAATCAACTGAGAATCAATGACATATAGACCATCAAATTTTGATTTTATGTATTAACAGGTAACTTTTTCAGCTCTTTCTTTTCACATTCCTTGACTTTCTTTAATATTTTTACCAAAATAAACATGAGTTCTTATGAAGGATAGTTTTTTAGCAGTCTTTTAGTTACTACTCCTTTGTTACGTGCATCTTTTTCCAAATGAGGTGGGCTCTCATCAATAGTGAAACCCATCATTAGTTAGCTGTGCCTTCTATTTCCTCTTTCACTTAGTACACCCACAGCTAAAGTGGCTTGATTGCCCTAGGGTGCTAATCAAACACTTTTTCAATAACAGCTGGTTCAACAGCTGTTGACATTTGATGAATCTACTTGTTCTTATCCCAGAACATTTTGTTTCTTCTCATTAAATGCAAAGGGAAGAAATGAAAGAAAACACAGGAGAGAACTTGCAAACAGAAATATTTTTCAGGGAACTTTCTGGCTTAACCTATGAGCCATGAAATTAGTGATATACTAAATAAGCTGAAAATGTTACCATTTAAAGATCTTGACAGTATGGAGGGTGGGGTGCTACTCCTTTGCCCATGCATATAAGGAAATACATAAGTTATTGATATAAATTATAACTAATGTCAACTCTGCGAATAAACCTCCTTAAACAGGAGTTGGCAAACTGAGGCTCATGGACAAATCCAGTCTGCCACCCATTTATGTATGGCTCAAGAACTAAGAATGGTTTTGGTTTTCATATTTTTGAATGGTTGAAAAAAAACAAAAGAAGAATACCATTTCATATATGTAAAAAATATATAAAATTCAAGTTTTACTGCCTATAAATAAATTTATGTTGAAACACCATCACATTCATTCTTTTATGTATTGTCTATGGCTGATTCTGCACTACACTGGCAAAGTTGAGTAGTTACAACAGAGACCATATGACCCTTAAAGCCCAAAATATCTACTATATGGTCTTTTAAAGAGAAAGTAAAAGGTGAAGAATGTTAGGAAAAGTTTAATTATCTAAATGGATGTTAATTTAAGTAAAATCTTTTTGAAAGCTGTAGCAGTGGTACAGAAGCACTAGACCTGTGTTGATTCAATGCCAAATAAATCAATCTTCTAAGCTAATTTGCACAATTAAGAAATAGAAATGAGAATACTTAACTCACCTTTCTAAAAAGAAAGTATGTAACTGAAGTACGATATAAATAATACACAAACTATAAACTAGCTATTATAATTAATATACCAACTATGTATACTCTAATACATAATATACGAATGCAATGAACATTCACAAAGTGAACATACTTTTGTACCTCCATGAATTTCAAGAAATAAAATATAACCAGTACCCCAGAAGTCCCCCTAAGGCCCCTTTCCCCAAAGAAACCACTATCCTGGTCCATATGCTCATATGCCATTCACGATATGTGGATGCGGGTTGACAAGGTACAGGTGGATGACAATCTGGAGTCATGAACTATGTAATATGGCAGGGTATAGAATAGCACAGCACACTCAGACACAATCACAGCCCTGACTTGTCACCTTCAACCTCACCAATGAAAGCCTCACCCAAGCATATTTCTGAATTCAGGAAGTGGAATTCATACACAGACATTTAGGTATCATGATAAAGGAGATTATAGCTCATCTATAGAACCTAACTGGTGCATAGTTAACTCTAAGTTTTTCTAACAAAATCTGAGGGCATTATTGGAGACATTTTGTTTCCTCCAAAGCAAGCAAAATCTTTAACATGCTTCAACTATCCTTTGAACATTACTACTATCCTGTATTCCTTATTGTTTTTGCTAGGGTTTTGTTATCTCTTACAAACAAACACATTCTAAAAGCCGAGTTATTTTTATAATCTTTTGTTTTAACTTTTATTTTAGGTTTGGGGTACATGTGCATGTTTGTTACATAGGTAAACTTGTGTCACAGTGGTTTGTCGTACAGATTATTCCATCACCCAGATACTAAGCCTTGGACCCAATATATTCTTTTTTCTGATCCTCTCCCATCTACTACCCTCCACCCTTAAGTATAACCTGGTGTTGGTTGTTCTCCTCTTTGTGTCCACGTGTTCCTATCATTTAGCTCCCCCTTATAAGCAAGAACATGTGGTATTTGGTTTTCTGTTCCTGTGTTAGTTTGCCATGGATGATGGCCTCTAGCTCCATTCATGTTCCTGCAAAGAATATGATCTCATTCTTTTTTAATGGATGTATCATATTCCATGGTGTAAAGGTACCACATTTTCTTTATCCAGCCTACCATTGATGGTTATTTAGGTTGATTTCATGTCTTTGCTATTGTGAATAGTGCTGCAGTGAACATTCACATGCATGTGTCTTTATGGTAGAATGATTTATATTCCTCTCGGTATATACCCAGTGTATTCATCTGTTTTCTGATAAAGGCATATCCAAGACAGGGCAAATTAGAAAAGAAAGAGATGTAATGGACTTACAGTTCCATGTGGCTGGTGACAGCTCACAATCATGGTGGAAGGCAGAAGGCAAGTCTCACATAGTGGTGGACAAGAGAAGAGGAGTTTGTGAGGGGTAACTCCCTTTTTCACAACCATCAGATCTCGTGAGACTTATTTGCTATCATGAGAACAGCATGGGAAAGGCTTGCCCCTATGATTCAATTACCTCCTACCAGGTCCCTCTCACAACATGTGGAAATTCAAGACTAGATTTGGGTGGGGATACAGCCAAACCATATCATTTCAACCCTGGCCCCTCCCAAATCTCATGTCCTCACATTTCACTGTATGCCTTCGCAACAGTCACCCAAAGCCTAAACTCATTTCAGAATTAATTCAAAAGGCTACAGTCCAAAGTCTCATCTGAGACAAGGCAAGTCCCTTCCACCTATGAGCCTGTAAAATAAAATATAAGTTAATTACTTCCTAGATACAGTGGGGGTGCAGGAATTGTGTAAATACAGCTATTCCAAATGGGAAAAATTGGCCAAAACTACAGGGCTACAGGCCTCATACAAGTCCAAAATCCAGCAGGGCTGTCAAATCTTAAAGCTCCACAATGATCGCTTTTGACTTCACGTCTCACATCTGGGTCATGCTGATGCAAGAGGTGGGTTCCCATGGTCTTGGGCAGCTCCACCCCTGTGGCTTTGCAGGATACAGCCTCCCTCCTGGCTGCTTTCACAGGCTGGCATTGAGTGTCTGCAGTTTTTCCAGGTGCACAGTGCAAGCTGTCAGTAGATCTACCATTCTAAGGTCTGGAGGATGGCGGACCTCTTCTCACACCTCCACTAGGCACTGCCCCAATAGGGACACTATGTGGGGGCTCTGACATTTCCCTTCCAAACGGCCCTTGCAGAAGTTTTCCATGAGGGCCTTGTCCCGGCAACAAACTTCTGCCTGGGCATCCAGGCATTTCCATACATTTTCTGAAATCCAGGTGGAGGTTCCCAAATCCCAATTCTTGCCTTCTGCGCACTCACAGGCTCAGTACCACATGAAAGGTGCCAAAGCTTGGGGCTCACATCCTCTGAAGTCATGGACCAAGCTCTATGTTGTCCCCTTTCTGCCATGGCTGGAGCAGCTGGGACACAGGGCACCAAGTCCCTAGGTTGCACACAGCATGTGGACCCTGGGCCCATGAAACTACTTTTTCCTCCTAGGCCTCCAGGCTGTGATGGGAGTCCTGCTGTGATGACCTCCCACATGCACTAGAGACATTTTCCCTGGTGCCTTGGGGATTAACATTCAACTCCTCATTGTTTATGCAAATTCCTGCAGCCAGCTTGAATTTCACCTCAGAAAATGGGATTTTCTTTTCTGTGACATTGTCAGGCTGCAAATCTTCTGAACTTTTAAGCTCTGTTTCCATGTAAGTCTTCTTTTGAAAAGTGTCTGTTCAAGTCTTTTGCCCACTTTTTTATGGATTTTTTTCTTGTAAATTTCTTTAAGTTTCTTATAGGTGTTAGATATTAGACCTTTGTCAGATGGATAGTTTGCAAAAATTTTTTCCCATTCTGTAGGCTGTTTACTCTGTTGATAGTTTCCTTTGCTGTGATGAGCTTACTTAGATCCCATTTGTCAATTTTTGCTTTTGTCTGTAGCAAGACAAGCTGCAGACAAAACCCCTCAGACAACGAGTTAAAGAAGGAAAGGTTTTATTCGGCCAGGAGCTTTGGTAAGACTCACATCTCCAAAAACCAAGCTCTCCAAGTGAGCAATTCTTGTCCCTTTTAAGGGCTTACAACTCTAAGGGGGTCCACATGAGAGGGTCATGATCAATTGAGCAAGCAGGGGATACGTGACTGGGGGCTGCATGCACTGGTAATCAGAATGGAACAGAACAGGACAGGGGTTTTCACAATGCTTTTCCATACAATGTCTGGAATCTATAGATAACCAGTTAGGTCAGGAGTCAATCTTTAACCAGGTCCAAGGTGCAGCGGTGCAGCACCGGGCTGTCTGCCTGTGGATTTAATTTCTGCCTTTTATTTTTTACTTCTTCTTTTTGTGGAGGCAGAAATTGGGCATAAGACAATATGAGAGGTGATCTCCTCCCTTACTCCCCCGCTTCGAGAATTTCACTCATTAGTGGGAGTTCTGACTTTTATTCTCACTACCCATGTCTTCTTGCAAGACAGATCAATAGTGATTCATATAGTAGACTTGTGCTGAAGCATTTTGGTGAATTAAGGTAGTGATGAAGGTTTTTATCATTTGAAGAAGTACAGGTAGCAAACAAGGGAGCAGTAAGCAGGTTTCTATTATTATAACTCCTATTATAAGAGTTTTAAATCCTCCTAGCACTGGGAACCATTTTCCAAACATGGCCCCAGGATCAAATCCAGACCACACTTGAACAGGCAAATGTGCCAGTTTTGTCATATCTCTAACTATGTCTTCAACTACTTGCCCTTGATCATCTATGTGTAGACAGCAATTAGTAAGGTTAAATTCCCCATGATCCCCCCTTTAGCTGCTACTAAGTAGTGGAGAGCCAATCTATTTTGATAGATAGCATTTCTCACCTGAGTTTTTTGCTGGGCCAGAATAGTCGAGGCTCTGCCGGTTTTATCAGTGATTAAATATTAGTGATTAAAAATTAGTGATTAAGACAGCTTGTAACCATATGACTCAGTTGAGCACATAAATAGGGGTACAATATCCCCATGAGCCATCTTGTGCCTAAGTAGGAGGCCCATAATATTGTATGATTTTCTAAGGGGGCCATTCATTATCTTTCCAATTTCCTATAGCTATGCTTCTTTTTTTGCAGGAAGCACAGACAGGGAAGCCCAGGAGTTTGCCTGTCTTTATGGGCAGTAGAAAGAAAGATGGCTTAACAGTGCCAATAACACAACTACCTACCCCTGGTCAGGTAATTTGGCATAAGCTCCATGCCCACATATCCAGTATAATGCAGTGGGGGCTGTCTAGTCCCAGTGTGACTCCGGGTGGGTCTACACGGTTTGCAACTTTGGGAATTTACTAAATTACTTCGGGAATTCAGTGTGGTTTGAACTCCACTAGGTGTCTGTTTTTGTAGTACTATGATACAGCTTTTCCCCAAGGCAGCTGAGTTTTCCCACAGGAAAGGTGAAGTCCTTCCCTACTCTTGCTATACAGTATTGTCTAATGATTGAGGCTTTTAGGACCCAGAAGTTATCAGGGTGATTCTTTTGAGCCAGGAATTCATCAGGAACTGGGTCTGTAGGTACTAATTCTCAGGCTCCCCATGACCATTGATCTCCTATTACAGTTTCTCCACATACACAACGTCAAGTGACATGGAGAGACTGGGCTACATGCTTGGCTAATTGCAAAAACAAATTTCTTGTTTTCCCTGGAATTTCTAGTACTGGCACATTCAGTTCATCATAGAAGGTTTGAAATACTGTCTCAGGAGAGTGTTTATAAACTCTTTAAACCACAATATTTACTCAAGGATCCAGTCCAGCCCCATCAGTTCTTAGGGTTACACACTCCCTTATTTTCCAGTGAAGATTAAGGGGATTGGTTATTACTAGTTCTAAGGGGTTACACTGACCACTGGTAAAGAAAGTGCCACTTTCCCCTTTCTGAAGGTAGACAGGACTTTTTTCATTTTTTATCCAAGTAGCCTAAATAACACAAGACCATTATGCACATTCATTTCCACACAGTCCTAATTCATGACAAATGTACTTATTTTCTGCCATATACCCTCTTTTCTAATTAAGAGAATGACATCCTATTCCTAACTTCCGGGTGTGACTGGAGCAGGGCTTGTCGTCTTCTTCAGAGTCACTTTGCAGGGGTTGGTGAAGCTGCTCCCATCCATGTACAGCTCATAGTTTACTGATTCTCAAGGATGGTCTTGGAGGTTGGGCCCAGTAGAATAAACTGAGTCCAATACTGTTGTGGGAAGTCAGAGACCATGAACAGAGGGACCAGCTGAAGCTATGGCAGAAGAACATAAATTGTGAAGATTTCATGGACATTTATTAGTTTCCCAAATTAATACTTTTATAATTTCTTATGCCTGTCTTTACTGCAATCTCTGAACATAAATTGTGAAGATTTCATGGACACTTATCACTTCCCCAATCAATACCTTTGTGATTTACTATGCCTATCTTTACTTTAATCTCTTAATCCCGTCATCTTCATAAGCTGAGGAGGATGTATGTCGCCTCAGGACCCTGTGATGATTGTGTTAACTGCACGAATTGTTTGTAGAGCATGTGTGTTTGAACAATATGAAATCTAGGCACCTTGAAAAAGGAAGAGGATAACAGCAATGTTCAAAGAACAAGGGAGATGGCCTTAGACTGACTGCTGGTGAGTCAGACAAAACAGAGCCATATTTTTCTTCTTTGAAAAGCAAATAGGAGAAATATTGCTAAATTCTTTTTCTCAGCAAGGAACATCCCTGAGAAAGAGAATGCACCCCTGAGGGTAGGTCTATGAATGGCCCCCTTGGAGGCGGCCGTCTTTTATCGTCGAAGCCAAAAGGATGAAATAAGCCCCGGTCTCCTGTAGCGCTCCCAGGCTTATTAGGATGAGGAAATTCCTGCCTAATTTTGATCACACAGGTTGTCTGCTCTCAAACCCTGTCTCCTGATAAGATGCTATCAATGACAATGCATGCCCTAAACTTCATTAGCAATTTTAATTTCGCCCCATCCTGTGGTCCTGTGATCTCGCCCTGCCTCCACTTGCTTTGTGATATCCTATTACCTTGTGAAGCATGTGATCTCTGTGACCCACACCCTATTCATGCACTCCCTCCCCTCTTGAAAATCGCTAATAAAAACTTGCCAGTTTTACAACTCAGGGAGCATCATGGAACCTGCCAACATGTGATGTCTCCCCCAGAAACCCAGCTTTAAAATTTCTCTCTTTTGTACTCTTTCCCTTTATTTCTCAGACCAGCTGAGACACTTAAGGAAATAGAAAAAAACCAACATTAACTATCAGGGACAGGTTCCCTCAATACAATACCTCTATACAGTTATGTTCAACTGAGCTCTCTGATACCAGGAGCAAGGTGGCAGGGTTTAGGGTGTTACAAACTTCAATGGTTATGCGGGGGTTTTCACATAGCTAGCTTTGGTACTTGGTTAATCTAGCATTTGTTAGCCAATGATGTCCTTTGGTATTTATCCAAGTTACCACAGCATGAGGGGCCTTTATATTCATGTTTTGCCCAAGGGTTAGTTTATCTGCTTCTTGTACTAACAGGGCCACTGCTGCCAGGACCCTTAGACATGGAGGCCAGCCTTTGGAAACCCTGTCTAGTTGTTTTGAGAGATAGGCCACTGGCCTTGACCAGGGCCCCATAGTCTGGGTTACAACTCCAACTGCCATTTTTTCTCTTTCTAACGCATAGAGTGTAATGGGTTCTGTCAGGTCAAGTAGCCCCAGGACTGAGGCTGACATGAGTTTTTCTTTTAACTCATGAAAAGCTCATTGCTCTTGGTTGTAACAGATGTAGTTTAGCCAATCTACACTTTTATTAACTGTCACCCACCAAAATATTGACTTTAAATCCTGCAGCTATTTGATTTCAAGCTTTAAATTGATCTGGCATTCCCCGTGGGACTCCAATTGCGTCTAAATAGACGTGAGAGACGAAAGACCCATAAGGTGCTTCTCTTGCTTTACGAACTCTTATTTTTCCTCCCTCTGGTTGATGAAATGCCAGGGTGAAAGGGACAGCCAATTGGACTAAAGCACAAGTGCCACTCCAGTTATTCGGCAGACTGCCCAGTAAAGGTCCACCACAATACCACCACACATCCACTCCGGGATGAACAAGGGCTGACTGATTGATAAGCTCTTGAAAATTCTTAAGCTCACTGCATCCTTTCAGGTCTCCAAGGAATGCTAAGTTTCCTACCTGTTGTGAGAGACAGGAAGTGAACAGTGTGGGGAGATGGAAGCTGGATGGCCCTCGGGGGCTGACCCGCAGGGTGCTGGACTTTGGGATATAGCACAAAGAGCTTGGCACAACTTATTACTCCAGCCTGAAGAATCCTAGAAAAGACCTACCATGCAGCCCACACCTGGTTGACTGGAGGACCACCTTAGTGGAAAAGGGACAATCTAGACCTCAGGCCTGCCATGTGCACAAGCATAATAATTGCTTTGGTTTAACATGCAGATGGGGGGGGGGGGGAGCAAGATGGCCGAATAGAAACAGCTTCAGTCTCCATCTCCCAGCGCGAGCGACACAGAAGACCGGTGATTTCTGCATTTTCAACTGAGGTACTGGGGTCACCTCACTCGGGAGTGCCGGAGAATCGGTGCTGGTCAGCTGCTGCAGCCCGACCAGCGAGAGCTGAAGCAGGGCGAGGCATCGCCTCACCTGGGAAGCGCGAGGGGGAAGGGAGTCCCTTTTCCTAGCCAGGGGAACTGAGACACACAACACATGGAAAATCGGGTAACTCCCACCCCAATACTGCGCTGTAACACCGGCACACCGGAGATTATATCCCACACCTGGCCGGGAGGGTCTCAAGCCCACGGAGACTCCCTCCTTGCTAACACAGCAGTCTGCGGCAATCTAACGGCAAGGCAGCAGCGAGGCTGGCGTAGGGGCACCCGCCATCGCTGAGGCTTAAGTAGGTAAATAAAGCCGCTGGGAGCTCGAACTGGGTGGAGCTCACAGGAGCTCAAGGAAACCTGCCTGTCTCTGTAGACTGCGCCTCTGGGGACAGGGCTGAGCTAAAGCAGCAGAGGCCTGTCCAGACGCGAACGACTCTGTCTGACAGCTTTGAAGAGAGCAGTGGATCTCCCAACATGGAGGTTGAGATCTGAGAAGGGGCAGTCTGCCTGCTCAAGTGGGTCCCTGACCCCTGAGTAGCCTAACTGGGAGACATCCCCCACTAGGGGCAGTCTGACACCCCACACCTCACAGGGTGGAGTACACCCCTGAGAGGAAGCTTCCAAAGCAAGAATCAGACAGGTGCACTCGCTGTTCAGCAATATTCTATCTTCTGCAACCTCTGCTGCTGATACCCAGACAAACAGGGTCTGGAGTGGACCTCAAGCAATCTCCAACAGACCTATAGCTGAGGGTCCTGACTAACAGAAGGAAAACTATCAAAAAGGAAGGACACCTATATCAAAACCCCATCAGTACGTCACCATCATCAAAGACAAGAGACAGATAAAACCACAAAGATGGGGAAAAAGCAGGGCAGAAAAGCTGGAAATTCAAAAAATAAGAGCGCATCTCCTCCTGCAAAGGAGCACAGCCCATCGCCAGCAATGGATCAAAGCTGGTCAGAGAATGATTTTGATGAGATGAGAGAAGAAGGCTTCAGTCCATCAAACCTCTCAGAGCTAAAGGAGGAATTACGTACCCAGCGCCAAGAAACTAAAAATCTTGAAAAAAGAGTGGAAGAATTGACAGCTAGACTAATTAATGCAGAGAAGGTCATAAACGAAATGACAGAGATGAAAACCATGACACGAGAAATACGTGACAAACGCACAAGCTTCAGTAACCAACTTGATCAACTGGAAGAAAGAGTATCAGCGATTGAGGATCAAATGAATGAAATGAAGCGAGAAGAGAAACCAAAAGAAAAAAGAAGAAAAAGAAATGAACAAAGCCTGCAAGAAGTATGGGATTAATAAAAAGACCAAATCTACGTCTGATTGGGGTGCCTGAAAGTGAGGGGGAAGATGGAACCAAATTGGAAAACACTCTACAGGATATCATCCAGGAGAACTTCCCCAACCTAGCAGGGCAGGCCAACATTCAAATTCAGGAAATACAGAGAA